>NC_043012.1:55456102-55463602 GCF_006345805.1 Octopus sinensis | reverse complement strand
AGACGGGTAGTCATGATGGGTATACTGGGCTTCGTATATTTGTACCCCAGTGTCACTTTGATGGCATGCACTGCTCTCTCATTCAATAATAATAATAATAATAATAATAATAATAATAATAATAATAATAATAATAATAATAATAATAATAATAATAATAATAATAATAATAATAATAATAATAATGAAAGGCACCAGGAGCACCAGTAAAACCTGTGATAAAGAGAAATAATAATAATAATAATAATAATGATAATGATAATAATAATAATAATAATAATAATAATAATAATAATATAATAATAATAATAATAATAATAATCCTTTCTATTAGGGGCACAAGGCATGGAATTTGGGAGAGGGGTTTATGTCGATTACATTCACCCCGGTATTTCACTGATTATAATAATTATTTCAAGGCACAAGACCTGAAATTTAGGGGTGGTTAAGTCGATACATTCGATCCAGTATTGACTGTTACGTTATTTAATCAATTTCGGAGGGATGATAGATAAAAGTTGACTTCGGCGGTTTTGTATTAGAGTGTATAAAGCCAAAAGCAATACTGAGAAACATGTTTTCCGAGCTCTAAATATTTTTCTACCTCGTCGCCATCAATAACAATAATGGTTTCAATATTCGGGGCAAGGGTTAAGTCGATTGCATCGATCTCACTGAAATGGTACTTATTTTATTGACCCTGAAAGGATGGAATACAAAGTAGACCTCGGCAGAATTTGAACTCAGAACGCAAAAACTGACGATAGGCCGCTAAGCATTTTGCCAGCTCGCCACCGTAGCCATCAATATCTATGATAATAATTGTTTCAAATTTTGATGCAAGGCCTGGAATTTTATGGAGGAAGGACAGTCGAAAACATGGACCTCAGTACTTGACTGGTACTTTAATTATTTTATCGATTCTGAAAGGGTGAAAGGCAAAATTGACCTCAGAATATAAAAAGTCGGAAGAAATGCCACTGAGTAACGACTCTACCAGCTCACCGCTTTAATAATCTTTTCTATTATAGGCACAAGGTCTGAAATTTTAGGGCAGGATCTAGTCGATTACATCAATCCCAGTGTTTAATTTTATCGACCCGGAAAGGATGAAAGGTAAAGTCGACACCAGCGGAATTTGAACTCAGAACGTAAAGACGGACGGAATACTGCAAAGCATTTTGATAGGTCTGCTAACGATTCTACTAGTTCACCGCCATAATAACAATATCTATGATAATTGAATGTAAAGATTTCCTTTCACAGGTTTTCAGCGAAGGGTACTTAATATGTACATCAGACGAACGCCAAGAAATGTTTATGTTTACGTCTAATGCAGGAGTCTAGCAAGTTATTATGTTTGCGCGTTAAATTATTCGCCATGTTTGATGTCAGCACACACTAAGAATATATTGCCATCGTCGAAACCAGGTCTGAATAACTTGACTGAATGATAATATTGTTGGTTTTACAATAACAACCTAACATAGTAATGTTAGAGTGGAGATTTTGTTGACGGACTGGCTGTGTAAAGCTGGCAAATCCACTATAACTGATAAATAAATTATATTGTGTGTTATCTTTCGGCCGAGTTGACTGAAGGAAGAAAGACAAGCGGCCATTTTACATTTGTCATTTCCATATGCTAATCAGACGCTATTTAACAGAGGAAACGTTTATATGGACAATATTCTGCGGGTTTTTATTGCATCTTATTATCTTATTTTTTTAATACCCCTTTCCTTGTAGGAAACCACTTGAAATACAGAGAGTGCAAATAAATAAATAAATAAATAAAAAGAAAAAATTAATAAAACAAACAAACGAACAAAAAAGCAGTTCTGGATGTTCAGAAGGAAATATTGAATCTCTTGAAGTGGGCATCTTATGTTTCCTGAAATTTCATAGACGTATGTTTTCAACCGGTGTTGGTGTGTTTATGCCCCCATAACTTAGCGGTTCGGTATGTATGTATGTATGTATGTATGTATGTATGTAGTATGTATGTATGTATGTAGTATGTATGTATGTATGTATGTATATGACTGGCCGTAGGTACATGCAATTGACAAGGCCCAAAGAGGTCGAAATGCATCTAGCATCCTTGCTAGCTAGTGCTGGGACTATTTTCATCTCCCTCCTATATATATATATTATTTTTTTTAAACACAACACATGCATAAGAGATATCTTAGAACGAATGCCGCAGTAAATTTACCTTTCAACGATGCTTCTAGATAGAATGTGATACATAGATGGACATTTTATATCTAAAGCGATCACAATGAACGCAGTTGACCAACGGAAGGAAACTATAACAATTGAGTGCAAACAATACATTAACTCAACCAAGGATTATATCAGTCTTGCCTGGGTTTTCAATATCTCTGGAACAAAACAATAAACTAAGAAAAGAATACAAAACACAAGGTTACCAAGATACCACAAACAGACATATAATGAAGCAAAAAATATTCACAATGAATGTTGAAGAATCACAATAGAAGAACGCAGTATTTTGCTGCAGTAAACCTCCAGTATCTACAATCTCGGTCACTGCATCTATCATTACACTCAGATACAACTACAACGTGAAGGTGTGTAGCCTAGTGGTTAGAATATTCGACTCACGTTCATAAGGTCGCGGGTTCGATTGTTAGATTGGGTGAAGCGGTGTGTTCTTGAGCAAGGTACATTACTCCACATTGTTCCAGTTTACTCAATTCTAAATGAGTTGCACCGGGTGCTGGTGTGCAACCCTCTCTACCTCCTGCTATCCCAGCCTTGATGTACTGATAGATGTTCTGCTCATTGTCTTAAGAGAGTGAGCTCAATTCCCGGACCAGCTCGCAAATTGTGACCTTGAGCGAGGTACTTCATGTCACATTGCTCCAGTTTACTCAGTTTTATATGAGTTTCAGTCTGGTACTAGTTAGCCTTATCCCATTCTAGTTGTCACATCCTAGCGATTCTGCTGGGTCAAGGGTGAAGGAGCAGGAGTGGGTGGGATAGCAAGAGGGTTCCTATATCTGCCGGTTCGCGACTACATACTCACCTGTCATTTTATCTCCGTTCCCTGACTCTGGGACTACACAACAACAACAACAACAACAACAACAAAAGGAACACCAGCACCAAGAAATACGATTGACAACTGAATGCCAGAAAGAACAACATGGCTTCCAGCTAGGATGGAGGTACAGTATTTTGAGCAATGGATCCTCAGATCGTATCCAGCCATCTGGGTGATTGCATACATGTCAATGAGTCTGCTCGATCAGAACCGACCTGGGACGAAAAACAACAACAACGACAACAACAACAACAACTACTACTACTACTACTACTACTACTACTACTACTACTACTACTACTACTACTACTACTACTATGTGATTTGAGGGAGAATTGGTGTTAATTTTAGAAGCCTTCTCGTATTCTAACGATTCAAGATTATTCTAGTGTATCCTTCCTCTCCATATATTTGGTTCCCATTCTTCTCCACTTCACTGGTATCGTATTTATTACCCCGCTCCGGCCGCTGACCTCACATATACACATTTGAATTACGTTGCCCATTTTCTTCACTTTCTTCCCGCTCTCTTCTCAATTCATATCGTCAAATGGATTCTAGCTGTCAAATATCAGAGAAAACATAGCTGCTGCTATTTAACTCGGAATCAAGAAGCCGAATACATACACTGGACTAAAATATTCTTGTTTAGTTAATTGACGAATGTCAGGTAAAGAATATGGTGTAAATTCTGAACGGCAAAGATCGCTGAAGAAAATTTGGTTAAAGAAAACAATTGCAGATTACCGAACATCTAATGGAACCTGACATTTCTCCAGCCATCTTCATAAAAAGACAGAAATTCTCATGGCAGGGAGAAATAAAGATAGAGTGGAACTTACCACAAATATTAAAACTGGTAAGAAATCGAGAATAAAAACATGGCTTCCGCATCTTTAACAGACCGGTTGCCTTGTCGGATTCAATTAAAGTAAGGGATGATGGCATAGAAAAGATGGGGAAATTCCAGTGAGATAAGAAATCGTGATCTAATGACCTTGGGAAAAGATTTTTGAGCATTGATTAATCTCTTTCTTTAAGGTTAGATATTGAATCGAAAGTAACATCCTATAAGCTGGGATTTTGGAGATGCTAAATGGCCTAAATATAAGTATTCTTTTGGTTCAATGGGGAGAGAGAGAGGAAGAAAGAGGGAGAAACAGAGAGAGGGATAGACCGAGCGAGGGGGACAGAGAGAGTGAGAGGAAGAGGGTGGGGACGCGGCGAGAGCGATCACGTGATCTATCTATCTATCTATCTATCTATCTATCTATCTATCTATCTATCTATCTATCTATCTATCTATCTATCTTTCTCTCTTTCTTTCTTCTTTCTTTCTTTCTGTCTAGCGGTATGAGTGAAAGCGTGATTATGTATTTTGGATGTGTTTGCGTGTTTGTGTGTATTAGTGTGTGTGTGTGTGTGTGTGTTTGTATGTGTAAGAGAGAGAGAGAGAGAGAGCAAACGTGGGGGATAGAGAGAGAGGTCGGGAAAGAGAGTGAGTGAGTGAGTGTGTGTGTGAAAGAGACAGAGAACGAACCTGGGGGATAGAGAGAGGGAGAGAGAGGTGGGGAGAGAGAGCAAGTGTGTGTGTGTGTGTGTGTGTGTGTGTGTATGTGCCAGTTTATCATATTTTAGTAAAACCCCATCTCGAGGCATGTCTGCCACAAGACTTCAGCTCCTAGTGAGGCTAATAATTTCCTTGCATTCTTCCTTCCTGCCATTGCAGGGGAAGGCATGCAAAGTATACGTCTTGACATACTGTACTAAGCACAACATTTACAATGGCGACCTAAAACCCAAATGGAGGGCACAGAATTTTTATATATAAACGTTAGCACGCCAGGCGAAATGCGTAGCCGTATTTCGTCTGCCGCTACATTCTGAGTTCAAATTCCGCCGAGGTCGACTTTGCCTTTCATCCTTTCGGGGTCGATAAATTAAGTACCAGTTACGCACTGGGGTCGATATAATCGACTTAATCCGTTTGTCTGTCCTTGTTTGTTCCCTCTGTGTTTAGCCCCTGTGGGTAGTAAAGAAATAGGTATTTCGTCTGCCGTTACGTTCTGAGTTCAAATTCCGCCGAGGTCGACTTTGCCTTTCATCCTTTCGGGATCGATAAATTAAGTACCAGTTACGCACTGGGGTCGATATAATCGACTTAATCCGTTTGTCTGTCCTTGTTTGTTCTATCTGTCGGTAGTAAAGAAATAGGTATTTCGTCTGCCGTTACGTTCTGAGTTCAAATTCCGCCGAGGTCGACTTTGCCTTTCATCCTTTCGGGGTCGATAAATTAAGTACCAGTTACGCACTGGGGTCGATATAATCGACTTAATCCGTTTGTCTGTCCTTGTTTGTTCCCTCTGTGTTTAGCCCCTTGTGGGTAGTAAAGAAATAGGTATTTCGTCTGCCGTTACGTTCTGAGTTCAAATTCCGTCGAGGTCGACTTTGCCTTTCATCCTTTCGGGGTCGATAAATTAAGTACCAGTTACGCATTGGGGTCGATATAATCGACTTAATCCGTTTCTCTGTCCTTGTTTGTCCCCTCTATGTTTAGCCCCTAGTGGGTAACAAAGAAATAAGAATTTTTATATATATGTGTGTGTGCGCGCGCGTGTATGTGTATATATGTATATATGTGTATATATACATATATACATATATACAAAGCGGGTGGATTACTGGTTAGGATATTCGGCTCACGATCGTAAGGTCGTGAGTTCAATTCCCGGCGACGCGTTGTGTCCTTTATTTCACGTTGCTCCAATCCACTCAGCTGGCAAAAATGAATAGTACCTGTATTTCAAAGGGCCAGTCTTGTCCCACACTGTGTCACTCTGAAGCTCTCTGAGAACTGCGTTAAGGTACACGTGTCTGTGGAATACACAACCATTTGCACGTTAATTTCACGAACAAGCTGTTCCGATGATCGTATCAGCTGGGATCCTCGTCGTAACCGACGGAGTGCTCATCCTCTATATATGTGTATACATATGTATGTACCTACGCATGTATGTGTGTATGTATTCTTTTATTCGTTATATTCTTTTATTCTTTTACTTGTTTCAGTCATTTGACTGCGGCCATGTTGGAGCACCGCCTTTAGTCGAACAAATCGAGCCCAGGACTTTTTTCTTTGTAAGCCTTACACTTATTCTATCGGTCTCTTTTGCCGAACACACCAGCATCGGTTATCTAGCGATGGTGGGAGGACAAACACAGATACCCACACACAAATACATGTGTGTGTGTGTAAGTATATATATATATATATATATATATATATATATATATATATATATATATATATATATATATATATGCATATATATATGGCGGGCTTCTTTAAGTTTCCGTCTACCGAATCCACTTACAAGGCTTTGAGCGGCCCGAGGCTATAGTAGAAGACACTTGCCCACGGTTTCGCTACACCACATCCACTTCTGTGCACCTGTATGGGAATACATATGAATGTACGTACCTATGTATGTACGTACCTATGTGCGTATATATGTATGTGTGGATGGATGGATGGATGGATGGATGGATGGATGGATATATGTATGCATGCATTTTATGGACGTATGTATGGATATATGTATGCATGAGTGTGTATGTGTGTATGACTGTATGTATGTGTATTTCATAAATACATGCACACATACATACACATACACCCACACACACACATAGGTATAATGTATTACAGAATGTTTGTTTAAAAACTGCAAAATCGATCCCAAAAAGACAAACTGCTAAAATCTGACCGCGGTGGAGATACGAGCCTACTAAAATCTATAATAATATATACGCCCTTTTACAGCCTAGCCAGGCTCATGGGCCCGGTTTCTCGGTTTCAATGGCGTATGTGTTTCCCAGCTGGACGGGGAGCCAGTCCATCGCAGCGTTACTCATTTTTGCCTGCTGAGTGGACTGGAGCAACCTTGAAATGAAGTATTTTGCTCAAGAACACAATGCATCGCCCGGTCCAGGAATCGAAATCATAATCTTATGATCATGATGCTGACACCCTAGCCACTAAGCCACGCGCCTCCACTTTATAAATATATATAAACTATAATATTAAATACGACACATGTTTCATACATTTATTCAAATTCATCAACGAAAGCAATTGTGCCGTAATAATTGGCAAGCGAACTTAACCGGCTTCATTGGTGCCCAGTTGAAAATAAACGACATTAATTTACTGTTGTTACACAATCAATAGAATTGGCTTTATCTACTTGGTTCGGTTCCAGAATTTGTGTCACAAACAAATTAAACAACTGACCTTGTCCACTTAGTAACATTCTAATTATACAGCAATGTAACTTTAATGAATAAATCTCGGTTAGTCCCATGCCGCTCGATTGACGTCGCTTAAACAACGCACACGATCTCAACAACTAATTCAGTCTCTTGAA
>NC_043012.1:55446102-55448602 GCF_006345805.1 Octopus sinensis | reverse complement strand
CTCTGTCTATCTATCTATCTATCTATCTATCTATCTATCTATCTATCTATCTATCCATCCATCCATCTATCTATCTATCCATTCATCCATCTATCTATCTATCTATCCATCTATCTATCTATCTATCTATCTATCTATCTATCTATCTATCTATCTATCTATCTATCTATCTATCTATCTGTCTGTCTGTCTAACCAGTCGGTTATTTCCTCTCTACATAGAATACCAACGTACGAACCAATCTCCCCAGTTAACCAACCGACCAACCAGCCAACCAACCAACCAGCCAGCCGTCCATCCATCCGTCCAGCCAGCCAGTCAAACAGCTAAACAACTATAACCATTACGAACAATTACCCCCACCCCCACCCACCACCACGACCAGAAACTTTACACTAAGTACATCGTCAAACATGGCAAATTTGAATAAAATCAGCGAAGTTTCTATAGCAACGCTTGGCACCTGACAACCTTATTGAAATGTATAGCGCAAACACACACACACACACAAACACACACACATACGTATACATGCACACTCACATATCTACACACTCAAACGTACTCATACCAACACGCACATATCGTAAAGGTGAAATTTATTTGTAACGCGTATTTCAAAAGTGAAACTGAAACATACACCAACGCACATACGCACATACGCATGTGCAAACACACACATGTACGCACTCATATATAAATGTGAAACATATAATGCACACACACACACACACCACACACACAGGTACAAACACATTTTCTAGCGAAATTTAAATATACATACACACACACATTCGCGCACGCAAGGAAGCACACACACACACACGCATATATAAATCTGAAATATAACACACACACCACACACACACACACACACCACACACACACACACGCACACAAACACATTTTCAAGCGAAATTTAAATATACATACATACACACTCGCACACAAATATTCAATTCATGTAACACACATATATATACACACATACTCCTGTATCTTTATACAAGTGAAACTTATTTAAACACAGAGGGGACAAACAAGGACAGACCAACGGATTAAGTCGATTACATCGACCCCAGTGCGTAACTGGTACTTAATTTATCGACCCCGAAAGGATGAAAGGCAAAGTCGAACTCGGCGGAATTCGAACTCAGAACGTAAAGATAGACGAAATACCGCTATGCATTTCGCCCGGCGTGCTAACGTTTCTGCCAGCTCGACGCCTTACCACATCTTGCCACATCACACCACACACCACTACACTACCACATCACCACACCACGTCACACCACCTCGCACACACTGGCACTGACCACTTCCCAGCACCCACACCATCATCCACACACCTACACATGCACACACGCACACCTCAAGGTGAGAAGCACCTATCCACACAAACACACGCACACACGCTCTCACATACACGCTCTCACATACACACGCACGCGTACCTTCGTTTTGGGATCACCACTACTTTTTTTTATCTCTCCTTCTTCCTAGCTCCCCTGTCTGACCACTTCTGTCCGGCATTCGACTTGATTGATCGCTAGCCACTAACCCTTTTTTATTTCCTCCCTGCTTATTTCTGTGTTCCTTTCTGTTGAAGAGCGTAGGCTCGAAACGTAAATGACTTTCTCACTTCCCAAGCGTTAAACTAATACATCTGTTTGTTGTTTACACAGCCGTCTTCATCTTTTGTTTTGTTTTTTTTGTAAATTCCAACTATATATATATATAATTTAGAGAAAAACACTATTAATTCAATAAAGAAAGATGTTATTCACACCATATAGAAAACATATACTATAAAAAAACCTTATTTTAATTCAATAAAGTACAATAAACAGTAAATAGTAGTAAAAAGACTACGCACGCTTCATGGCTATATTTTCAAATAGATAATAATAAAATCAATTCGATTCAAAATTAATCGAACTAAAATTAATTCTATTTAAAAGTATAGTCACTCATCAGTTCTAAGATAATAAATGATAAATGATAATAATAAAATAAATGTTCTTGTCTTAACTTATGCTAATTATCAAATAAATATATTAAAAATACGTGTATTAACCATAAATAATCAAAAAGTATTTAACAATATTTCTTAAAAGCCTTCGAAAATATAAGTTATATTTTTATTTTGAGAAATACTTTTAAATTTTTTCGATTATTTATAGTTAATACAAGTATTTTTAATATATTTATTTGATAATTAGCATAAGTTAAGATAAGTACATTTATTTTATTATTATTTATTATCTTAGACCTGATGAGTGACTACATTTTTAAATAGAATTAATTTTAGTTCGATTTATTTTGAATCGAATTGATTTTATTATTATTATTATCTATTTGAAAATGTAGCCATGAAACGTGCGTAGCTTTTTTATTACTATTTACTATTTATTGTACTTTATTGAATTAAAATATGATTTTTTTTGTAGTATATGTTTTCTATAACATCTTTCTTTTTTTAATTGTTTAATAGTGTTTT
>NC_043012.1:55408602-55438602 GCF_006345805.1 Octopus sinensis | reverse complement strand
TGTGATTTTATGTTTCTCAAAGTCCACTAGGAAACGTTTTATTTTTATTTTGTTGTTCACGGATCTTCCATTATTTGTAAAACGCACATTAGCGCTGATAAATAGTATGTGAATTTCCGCCAGAGCAGCGGAACAAGATGGCGGCGATTTCTTCTCTTAGCCATTACGCAAGAGAAAAGACACAGTAGATAATGCAATTTTTCGTTTTTCTTTATTTGTTTTATATTTATCTTTTACTTGTTACAGTCATTAGACTGTGGCCATGCTGGGGCACCGCCTTGAAGAATTTTCTGTCGAATGAATCGATCCTTGTACTTACAATTTTTTTAAATGCCTGGTAGTTCTTCTATAGGTTACGGGGACGTTAACACACCAACACCGGTATTCAAGCGGTGGTCACACACACACACACACACACACACACACACACGATGAAGTTTGAAATGAACATAGGCGCAGGAGTGGCAGTGTGGTAAGTAGCTTGCATACCGACTACATGGTTTCGGGGGTCAGTCCCACTGCGTGGCACCTTGGGCTATTGTCTTCTACTGTAGCCTTGGGCCGTCCAAAGCCTTGTGAGTGGATTTGGTAGATGGAAACTGAAAGAAGGCCGTCGTTTATATATATATGTATATATATATGTGTGTGGGAGTATGAATAAGTATTGTGTTGAAGTATTTAGCTATTTTATTTATTTATAGTTGCCTAGACATTTTTATGTGTATGTATAGGGATATATATATAGGGGTGTGATTTAGTGTATGTAGTTAGATATGGTTATATATAATTAGGTATATGTGTATGGGTGTATTATAGTTTATTATTATATTATTATTATTTTTTTGTTTGTTTTTATATTTTATATTTTATATTTTATATTTTAATATTAATTGTTGATAGGTTTTTTTAGTTTATATATTGTTTATATATTGATTATATATGGATTATATATAGGTTATATATGATGGATATATATTATATTTTTTCATTCATACTTTAATTATTTTAAAATATTATTTTTATATTTTAAAATATTGATATTTTAGATTGGAAGTCCACCTGAAGATTGTCGATCAAGACCAAAACAATTGTAGTGGCGGTTTTTTTGACTATTTATTAAAATTTTATGTATTGATTAAGTCTTTCCTTGTTGTGTTTTGCAAAATAGTGGTTTTGTCTCTAATAATATTTATAATATTTTACTATAAAATTGGATTTAATCCTAATCTGATTTTTTTCCCTGTAAATTTGATTTATTCCCTAATATTATTATTTATATATATATATATATATATATATATATATATATATATATATATGTGTGGTGTGTGTGTGTGTGTGTGTGTGTCTATGTTTGTGTGTCTGTCTTTGTCCCCTCAACATCGCTTGACAACCAATGCTGGTGTGTTTACGTCCCCGTAACTCAGCGGTTCTGCAAAAGAGTTCGATTAAATAAGTACTAGGCTTACAAAAAATAAGCCCTGTGGTCGATTTGCTCGACTAAAGGCGGTGCTCCAGCATGGCCACAGTCAGATGACTGAAACAAGTAAAAGATAAAAATAAAAGAAGATACATGCACACACACACATATGAGTAAATCTAATGACAAGCTAGTTAGGCAACTCGATTTACACAGAATATTAAATACATCTAATAGAAAAAAATGTACATGTGTATGGATATAAAATAGTCCGACTTACAGAATATAAATAATATCAAGAGTTAAATGGGTAGAGTTTTAGGAATCCAACAGCTGTTTCTGGGGGCTTGGTTGTCCCGAATAATGACAGTTATTTGGATCCATTATTGGATAATACCACCTCCGTCTTCAAGTGATAATTTTAACGAAACACTCGTGTCGCCACCTCAAATATAAAAAACTCTCTAATGTAAAATTATCCCCTGAAGATGGAGGTGTTATCCAATAATGGATCCAAGTAACTATCATTATTCCGGACTTCCAAACCACTAGAAACAGCTGTTGAACTTCCAAAATTCCTGATATCATATTCTGTAAGTCGATTATTTTATATCCATACACATGGACATTTTTTTTCTATTAAATGTATTTAATATTCTGTGTTAATCGATTTGCCTAACTTGCTTGTCATTACATTTACTCATCTACCAGCTCAAGTTCAAATCTCTAGAGCACTTCGAAATGTATTCTATATAGAGAACACCCATCTCTACTCTATATCTCTCACATATACATACATACATACATACATACATACATACATACATACATACATACATACATACATATATATATATTATATTATATATAATATATATATATATATATATATATATATATATATATATAATATATATATATATGCATGTATGTATGTATGTATGTATGTAAGTATGTATGTATGTATGTATGTATGTATGTATGTATGCATGTATGTATGTAGATATATATATACATGGCAGGCTTTCACACAGTTTCCTTCTACCAAATTCGCAAGGCATTGGTCGACTCAAGGCCGCAATACAAGATACTTTCGCAAAGTGCAACGCAATGGGACTAAGCCCCAAACTACGTGGTTCTTAATGTGGTCATACTTAATGTAGACTGATCATTAATAACATTTCTTCAAATTAAAGCAACATTTTTATTCTATGTTCTTTATACAGATCCTGACGTCTTTCTATCTGTATATATATAAAAGGCAGGATGTGTGTGTGTGTGTGTGTGTGTGTGTGTGTGTGTGTGTGTGTGTGTGTGTGTGTGTGTGTGTGTGTGCGTGTGTGTATGTACGTGAATGTAATTTATGCACGTCCACAAATTAGAACGCATGTCGCTCAAATTTTAGGACTTTCGTCACGACCCTAGCTGTATTTTCGTCAAATTATTTCCCCGCGAGGAACCAGCGAATAGTGGTAAAAATAATTTTGAACCATAACTTCTAACAATTTTCAAGTCGGAGAAATCCACCATTATTTGCAAACATAACCGCTTCTGACACAGAGGATGTGGAGCCCTTTTGAGCGTTCTATTTTTCTTGCTGGAAGGGTTCCCAACCCGTGGGCAAAGGGAGATTAGATGATGGGGGTGGTGCTTTCAACACATTTTCAGCCAAAAGTTGACCAATTTCAACGGATTTCGCTCAAATTTGACATGTCATTTAGTTTGGTTTGAAATAAAGAGCTTGATTAGCTTAATAATCCTAACTTAATCCCGAGCAAAGCCGTGCTATCCTGCAAGTTATCTATATATTTCGTTGGAAAATGGCCTCCAAACAGTGGTTTTCTATCCAACGAAACCTCAATTTCGAAATAGCCAAACAGCTTCGTACTTACTTCGATGAAACAATAACATGTAAATAGTCGCAAAGTTTGTTTAATATTTAAATGTCGGAAAAGCAAATATATAGTTACTGCACAAATATTAGATTAAAACTGTTACAGAAAACTACTAATCCAAAACGTTCCGCAAATACAATTGACTTTTATAATTTAAGAACGAAGATAATTCAAATAATTACATCATAGAAGAGTCGAAGTAGCCACTGAAAATATGTAAACTACGGCTTAATACTCCTAAAATTTGTTTACTCACAAATTTTTAATTTAAGCATATTTTTTAACGAAATTTTTCAGAGATACGCTTTCAAATGTGTCGATTATGATTATGCTGACGACATTAAAAAAAATTAAAAAGCCTCTATTTCATTTATTTTATTTTATTTTATTTTATTTTATTTTATTCAGAACGAAAAGAAGTCCATAGATTACAAGGAATCAGACTAATCCTAAGTCACGACATTGGTAATTATAATAATGAAATTATAATCGTAATTTACATCTGCGAAAATATAACGTAAGTTTTTAAACTTACGTTAAAGAAAAAATACGTTATTATAGGCGCAGGCATAGCTGTATGGTTAGGAAGCTCACTTTGCAGCCATGTGCTTTCGGGTTCAGTTCCACTGCGCGGCACCTTGGGCAAGTGCCTTTTACTATAGCTCCGGATCGATAAATACTTTGAGAACGAATTTGGTAGACGGAAATTGTGTGGGGGCCAGTCGTGTATGTATGTATGTATGTATGTATGTATGTATGTATGTATGTATGTATGTATGTATGCATGCATGTATGCATGTATGTATGTATATATCTGTGTATGTATGTATGCATGTATGTATGTATGTATGTATGTAATGTATGTATGTATGTATGTATGTATGTATGTATGTATGTGTGTGTGTGTGTGTCTTTGTCTTTGTGTTTGCTTCCCAGCCACCACTTGACAATAACTAGTGTTGGTTTGTTTACGTCTCCCATGACATAGCGATTCAGCAAAGGAGAGCACGAGAATAAGCACGAGATTTAAAACATGTGTTGGGGTCGATTGTTTTCGACTAAACCCTTCAAGGCGGTGCCCCAGAATGGCGCAGTCCAGTGGATGAAATACAAAAAGAATTAATATATTATTGAAGACACAAAGTCGAGTATTGGAGCACTGAAATGTAGTTATGCCCTATTTGAAATACATATCCTTAATGCCGATTAGAGACGGTACCAGCTAAGCTCTTTACCAACGGGACTGTCACTATTAAAAAATTATATATATCGAATTGCAGAAAATTCTATTTTATATTATTAGTGATAGGTATAGTTGTGTGTGTGTGTGTGTGTGTGTGTGTGTGTGTGTGTGTGTGTGTGTGTGTGTGTGTGTGTGTGTGTGTGTGTGTGTGTGTGTGTGCATTTAAAATCATATCTTGATTCTTCCATGACGTAAATTGCTTTATTTTCAGCACACCATTTCGTATGTGAAGTCATTTGCCAAATATATACAATGTCGAAAAAAAAAAATTCATGAATAGCAAACTAGAAATAGAACAAACATTTACAAAATGAGTCTTATTGTAAATTTAAAATGTAACAAAGCATTTTTTATTCCTTTCTTTTGGTTCGTATGTATTTATTTTGCAGCGACTTTCATCAACCATCAGGTTTCAACGAATCAGTGAAGCCGAAAGTGTTAGGAAGATAATTGTGACTTACAGAAGACACAGAAGATGCATTTCCCTCCAAAACCATAACAAAAGAAGAAAAAAAAACACATTTGTGCAATTTCTAAATGAATGAAAAAGATTTGAATCTGTTCAGTTAGGCATCTACAGAAAAGGTAATAAAGGAAATAAAGGATCAGGAAACTATTTGAACAAAATGATCATACAAGGTCTACTTTTCAAAATGTCGACATTTTCAAATAAGCTTTGGCTTATGATTGGATTAAAATCTTTAAAATTCCGAAAAAGCTTTTATGTTTCTAAAAATAAAAATAAAATATAGAAAAAACTATTTAAAATATTTCACGAATGCCTAGAATATGAATTTTTATGAAGCTTTTATCTAAATTATCACGTTTTCGTAGCTTAGTATATGGAGGGAACGAATGTAATTATATGCATAGTAATCATTCAAATCTGATTCGTCTGAAGAGGAAGCTGATCAATCACATAGTTAGTTCCTAGATTCGTTATATATTATCAATATTAAAGTACTTCGGTTAAGTGTTAAAGTACTTTGATGTGATAATGTTTGTATCAACTCCAAAGAAAATTTCTGCAATTAATCGTTTTTCTCATCTTTCCTTAAACAACCAAGTTATTCTCAAAATAGTCAGTGTCGTACTGCCATAGAAGCTAACTACCCTGCTGATGTGAATATTTTTTCAAAATTCAAAGAGGAAGAGCATAACTACGAACAACTGCTTTGAAACCTCCAGCTTCTATACCAATAGTAATTGGTGTACTTTGTTTCGTTAGAAAATACCCAAGTGACAGTCTGGATAAGATGGGGTTTCAGAAAGAGATGAACCAGCTAACATACGCATTATGCATGCAATCTGTAAGCGGAACAGTAAAAATATGCGAGACTTTTCTCAAGTTCAAAATATCTCATTGATTTGATTATCTAAATTCCAACGATTGAGTTTGTATCTTTGTTAGAAACCAGCTTCTTCCTTAAAGGAAGATTTCGAAGAATTAAAAATAGAAGATAACATGGATACATACATACATACATACATACATACATACATACATGCATACATACATACATACATACATGCACACATACATACATACATACATACATACATACATACATACATACATGCATACATACAAACATACATACATACATACACACACATACATACACACACATACATACATACACACACACACACATACATACACACATACATACATACATGCATACATACATACATACTTGTGCAGATTCATACAAACATTTGCAGATTTATACATGTATGACTATATCTAAATTCGTATGAAAGTGTTTTGTTTCTGGCTTGGAAGCCGACTAGAAAACAAATAAACAAACAAACAAAACTAAAAACATACATATTAATATCCAATATAAAACTGACAATAACGTTAACATTGAAAGATAGTGTAATCTCTTTCAAGCTCGTGATCGCTGCATCACGTGACATTTCCAAAGTTATGGTTTTTTCAGAATCCAAGTGCGAGAGATAATTACAAAACACGTCTGATGAACAAAACAGATAGAGAAGCCCTTAAGTGTCAAGATGCGACTGAAAATGTCGATTGTGTGACATTTCTATAATAGACGTTATGCATTATAATCAGCAGCTGAGCAGAAATATCAAGGTATTACCTTCTCAGACGCCATGATAATCTTGCTAAAACAACACAGATTACTATTTGTGGAGAAGATTGCTCAGGGGCGGTAAGCACGAAACATAGCATATTTCAACACAAGAAATATTGATGGAAAATTTTTTTCAATTCAATTTTTATTGGCTCAAAAAGCAAATGCAAGGCTATGTAGGGGGGCAGGGAGTTATGTACAGGGAGGGTGGTCATACAAAGAGTTCAGGCCATTTCTGCTTAAGAGAGACTTTGAACCGAGCGGTCGTCGGCATCTTCACTATCTCGTCCGGCAGCTTATTCCACGGATCCGCAACCCGGACGGAGAAAGCCCCCCTCCATCGATTGAGATGAAATCGTCGTAGATAGAGCTTTTCGGAGTGACACCGCAGCCCATGCTCTGGACCAGGAGTGAAGAACAGCTCTTTCGAGAGGTTACACTTTCCGCTTATGATGTTGTGAGCGAGAATGAGATCACCACGGCGTCGTCATTTTTCGAGAGAATAAAGGTCGAGCGTCTTCAGCCTTTCTTCATAAGACAAATGCTTGAGATCAAGAACCATGCGGGTAGCCCGCGTCTGGACGCTTCCGAGATGCTGTATGTCTTTGAGGAGATAAGGAGAAGAGGCCTGAATCCCGTACTCCAATATGGGTCTCACCAGCGTGACATAGAGCGGTAGGAATATGGCTGCTGTGAGCATTCCGAATGACTTTCGAATCAAAAACAGAACTCCGCGTGTTTTGTTGCCAGCATGGACGCATTGGGCCGAAGGCGAAAAGGAAGAATCCACAACAGACCTCTTCAAAATGCAAACATTAACATTAAACCCCATTGCAATAAGCTAAATAGGGAGACTCTATGATGTCGTTCGGCCTGCTAGAAATACCTGCTAAATCTTCCTTAGATCGCACAATGGCATTTAAAAAGAAAAGGGTGAACATTTTAAGAATTAGACATCTTTTTTTGCTGAGATGAGTCGTACATTTATGAGGAAAAGGTGAGGGAGATATAATTTGAATGGCCATACATGTAGTATGTAACGTCAAAAAGGTGGTAAGGAGAGATATGTCATAAATGATTATGTAACGTGAGAGCTGGGTAAAACTGGAGGAGTATCATGCACATTTGATGTAACAAGAGTATTATCATATATATTTATGAATTAATGTCAGACATGGGAGAGGATTATGCATATATTACAAACAACCGGTTAGTTTTAAACATAAGAGATGTTATCTCCGGACGAATACTGCAGTGAATTTGCCTTTCAACGATGTATTAACGTTAAATATGATACGTAGATGACTATTTTAATTTACTACTGCTTCTATTGCATATAACGGGTTTTTATTCAGTCAGGCAATTATTCGCACTATCAGTGAATGGTTTTTATTGTTTTCTTATGTATCGGAGGTGACAAATCTCGTCTAAGCATGCGGATATCCGTGAGTACGCATCATCGACAAAGCACAACGCGGCCGAAATGCATCTGGCGTTTTCGCTAGCCACAGTTGGGATAAACTTTGTCTCACTCTGACAAATATTGTGTCTATAAATACAAGACGAATAGCGCAGGAAATATGTCTTTCAACGATGTGTTTACATTTAGTATGATACATAGATGACTATTTTAATTTACAACTGCTTCTGTTGCATATAAGACAGTATGTTGATCTTGGCGGGATTTGAACTCAGAATGTAAGGTGCCGTAACTGAATATCATTCTAACGATTCTGCCAATCTATACTTAGTCGGGCGTTGACAAAACCCAGTAGAAGATTGAAAGTTGTCTAGACAATCCCTCTTTTTCTGACCACAAAATGTTGTTTTGAAAGACAACGTGATTACATCTGTCTATTCATGCAATGCTGACAAAAAAAATCTATAGATATATTCTGCAGCAGTGCATAAGCATAGAAACAAATACACGGTCAACGCACCAATAATTAATCGAATAAGCTGCAAAGAACGCGTTATATTGGGTTGTCCGGAAAGTTCGTGCCGATTTATAGTAGCTTACCTTTCGACTTATTTTACAACATGGTTGAGTCCATAAAATAGAATTTGACTCCACCTCCATTTAGAGCATAGTTTAAGCTATCTTTTCATGGAAGAAGGTTTATGTTCCTATAACCTGTGTCAATTCTGTAACCCTTTAAAATGGAAGATAAGAAAGTTCATTTTCGGCACTTGATGCTTTGGGAACCACACAAAAATTGCTGCAGCTCGGCTGGGATGTGTTACCTCACCCTCCATATTCACCAGATATTGCTCCTTCGGATTTCCACTTATTCAGGTCTCTGCAGAATAGTCTTAATGGTAAAAATTTCAATTCCTTAGATGACATAAAAAGTTACCTTGATGAATTCTTTGCCATGAAACCACCTCAATTCTGGGAAGTGGGTATTTTCAAGTTAAAGGAAAGATGGAGACGCATTGTGCAACAAAATGGTTCATATTTGGTTGATTAAAAATGTAATGGCAAGTATTTATTGACCTTTTCCTTTCCTTTAAAAATCGGCACGAACTTTCCGGACAACCCAATATATATTTGCAAATGTATCTGATTTACATTGAGCCTATAGTAATACTGGGTTTACAAGCAGCATTTCTGTGGATAGTTTAAGAGAGTACTCAGCTACAGAAGAAATCCCAACAGCAATTGAAAACTAGTTCAGCTGTCCTTTCTGTTTGGGTATATGAACACATCACTTTTAAAACTGCTTATTGTTGGCAACTGTGCACTGTTGGCTAAGATTTAATGTTCTATAGCAGTAATGCATACGCATACGCTCCCCGCTACAAATACACATACATACATACACACACTCGCACACGCACACATATATATGCATATATATGTGGGCGAGTAAACTGTGAGTAGATGTAGTTATTTGTGAGTAGTGTAGAGCACGTAGGGATGTTTACATCGGTGAGTGCGAGATTGATTGCGTATCTATGCGAATGCATTATGCATGTATTTATACAAATACACATGCATAGGTATATATATAAATACATACATACATACACACACAACACACACACACACACACACACGCACACACATATACACACATATATATGCATACACACATATACATTTACATGTAGACATGTGAATACATATGTGTATACACACACAGACGGACGCACACAGATATGCATACCCATATGGTATCTATTTGTATTTATGTATGAGATGTATATATGTATGCATGTATGCATATATGTATCTGTGCATCTATACACACAAACACACGCACACAGGCACACACACACACACATACACACACACACACACATATATATATATATATATATGCATACACACATATACATTTGCATGTAGACATGTGAATACATGTGTATACACACACAGGCGAGTAAACTGCATGTATGCGAATGCATTATGTATGTAGTCATACAAATACACATACATAGGTATATATATAAATACATACATACATACGTACTTACACACACACGCGCGCACACACATACACACACATATATGCATACACACATATACACCCACATGTGAATACATATATGCATACATACACAGACGCACACACACATACGTGTATTTACACATACACATATAATATCTATTTGTATGTATTTATGAGATGTATATACGTATGTATGTATATGTATATATATGCATCCGTGCATCTACACACACACAGATACACACACAGAGACACACACACACACACGCGCACACACACACGCACACACACATGCACACACACACACACATGCACACACACACACACACACACACACACACACACACACACACACACACACATCAGTATATCAGTCCATGTGAGTATGAGAGATTGTGTGTCGAGATTGCTTGATGTAAAGGCTAGATCCCAGTTCTGATATGAAGCCAAGCATATCTCGTTGCAAATTACAATCGATTGAGTAAACAACCGTACCGACGGAGACAAGCTTTATTGATTTGCTGCGTAAACAGACAGGGATTCAAATCCAAAGAGGATGGGGGAAGAAAAGTGATGTTGTGACATTCATGCCTTTATCATCAGTAGTGACCACAAAAGAAAACTGTCATATGCTCTTTTATTCTTTTACTTGTTTCAGTCATTTGACCGCTGCCATGCTGGAGCACCCGCTTTTTTAGTCGAGCAAATCGATCCCACGACTTATTCTTTGTAAGCCTAGTACTTATTCTATTGGTCTCTTTTGCCGAACCGCTAAGTTACGGGGACATAAACACACCAGCATCGGCTGTCAAGCGATGTTGGGGGACAAACACAGACACACAAACATGTATACACACACACCACACACACACACCACACACACACACACACACACACACATACACATATGCATATATACGACGGGTTTCTTTCAGTTTCCGTCTACCAAATCCACTCACAAGGGTTTGGTCGGCCCGAAGCTATAGTGCCATGCAGTGGGAATGAACCCGGAACCATGTGGTTGGTAAGCAAGCTACTTACCACACAGCCACTCCTGCGTTGTCATATGACAACGAACTGTTTGAACGATCTGCAAATGTTTTTTTTTTATTGCATAGGGCTTAAGAATTATAGAGGAAGGAAAATGGAATTGGGATGTTGTGAAGACCATCCCTTTCTTGACACGAGTAGAGACGTACGTGAAGTGAAACGATTAGAAGTATTAAAAGAGACTATTTTCAGGGATGTGGCTTGATGTTAGTGTAGTGGATAAGTGACAGAGATGTGGGTTCGCGGCAAGGTGGAGGATTTAACTGTAAAAAAAATGGTGATTTGGCGAATAGAAAATAGAAAATTTATAGAAACAGGAGAATGGTGGAGTAAATACTGTGAAATATTTAGTTATAGGCACAGGAGTGGCTGTGTGGTAAGTAGCTTGCTTACCAATCCCATGGTTCTGGGTTCAGTCCCACTGCGTGGCACCTTCGGCAAGTGTCTTCTACTATAGCCTCGGGCCGACCAAAGCCTTGTGAGTGGATTTGGTAGACGGAAACTGAAAGAAGCCCGTCGTATATATGTATATATATATGTGTATGTGTGTTTATATGTTTGTGTGTCTTAGTCCTCCAATACCGCTTGACAACCAATGCTGGTGTGTTTACGTCCCCGTAACTTAGCGGTTCAGCAAAAGAGACCTATAGAATAAGTACTAGGAAGCCCTGGGGTCGATTTGTCGACTAAAGGCGGTGTTCCAGCATGGCCGCAGTCAAATGACTGAAACAAGTAAAAGAGTAAGTCCTTTTGTATTTTGAGTTCAAATTCCATCAGTGTTAGTTCTTACCGAGGCCTGTAAAATAAAGTATCAGTGAATTACTGGAATCAGTATACGGCCATTTTGAAGGCGGCGAGCTGACAGAATCCTTAATATGCCGGAAAAATGCTTAGCAGCACTTTGTCCGTCTTTACGTTCTGAGTTCAAATTCTGCTGAAGTCAACTTTGCCTTTCATCCTTTCGGGGTCGATAAAAGAGATACCAGTTAAACACTGGGGTCGATGTAATCGACTTACCTCCTCTTCCGAAATTGCTTGCCTTGTGCCTAAATTTGAAACCGATACATAATCAATTTTACATCCCATAAAGCTTTGTGGTCTTCTTACTGTCTTAAAATTCACTACATTATTTACATTATTTATATTTGGCGGATATTTGTCCTCATCTTGTTTGTTGTTAACACACCGTTTCGGCTGATATACCCTCCAGCCTTCATCAGGTGTCTTGGGGAAATTTCAAACCTAGGTTCTCATTCCTAAGGTATTTTTCGATGTTGTTATTATTAGTATTATTATTATTATTATTATTATTATTATATTATTATTATTATTATTATTGTTGTTATTATTATTATTATTATATTATTATTATTATTATTATTATTATTATTATATTATTGCCCGGAATCGAACTCGGAAATTTGGGGTTAGTACCCCCGCGCTCTTAACGACTATGCCATATGCCCGTGGGCAACAACAAAGAAGATGAGGACAAATATCCGTCAAATGTAAATAATGTACATAATTCCTTATCTTTTAAACATAGAACTGTTAAAATTCACTCTTATTACAACATTGTTTCTTATTGGTTATGGCTCTTTGGAGTCTGAGTTCATGAGGTTAATCTCCAATCCAAAGTGGTGGACTGGTAACGTTGTGAAGGCGTTAAACAAAATATTCAATTCAAATCAAATTCCTTTCGACTCATTTTTTCATCTTGATATTTCTACCTTACAACATCTAATTTCACGCCACACCATCCATGAACGCCAATTCCAACAAGAGAGCTTAGTATATCTTTCACTGGAGTTTTCTGTGGCTACGGACTTGGATCATCTGCATGGTTTACCCATCCACGTGCAGAATGTTTTTTTTTTTACGAGACACCACTTGTGTGGGTGGCCATTAGCTCACAGTCAGCTCAACCGTTCTTTGACAGCTCTTGTTTTTAGTCCTCTACAGTGTCCACAACACTCGCCTCATCTTGCAAGCCAAATGGAGAAGTCGGTTTAATCACCGACCAGCCGACCTTGAAACAAGTAGTTATTGGATACATGGTACCAGTAGTAGTCCCTTACAACTTGTCATACGATTGTTAACCCAATATTTTATTTACGTTGCTGTTTTACCTCATCTAACTTTATAGCAGATTTTAGTTCTAATCAAATTTCATTCGAACATTCGTCTTTCAATATCCATCCTATCTCTTGCAATATCCGTCCTCATCTCTTAGCTGTTTCCACTTAACGACTAGACTTACGACACATCACTCTATCAACAGAAGCTAAAAGGCAAAAATATTGGAATAAAGATTTTAACATTTTATTCCACGTTATCATTATCGTCAGCATTTCCCTGTTGTCGACAATATTTTCAAGGATATGAGATTCAGGGGCCATTCACTATTAAGTTTGGTGAGTGCAAAGAAAAAATCGCGAGTTCGATCCCCACAATTTATGGTATTCAAAGTCCCCGAATCCATTGTATAACTGCGTTGAAACAGTAAGAGCTCTGTCCAATTACCGTGAGATATCCGTGTCGCCGTGTCTGTCGTGGTCCATCTTGGTGTATTCTCTGAATGCGTTAAAGTCGATGGTATGGTTATCAGTAAAATTTAGATCCCTCGACGGAATTTGAACTCAGAACACAAAAAACCGAAACATATACCGTGTGGTATTCTATCTGACGCGCTACCAATTCCACTGAGCTACTGTAGCTGGATGCCGGAATGGTGGATGAGTGACAGAGAAGTGGGTTCGCAGCAAGGTGGAGGATTAACTGCAACAATAATGGTGATTTGGTGACGAGAAAATGGAGGATTTACAGAAACAGGAAAATGGTGGAGTAAATACTGTGAACTGCTTAGTTACGTCCTTTTGTATTTTGAGTTTAAATTCTATCAGCGTTAGTTTTTTTTTCCGAGGTCAGTAAAATAAAGTGTCAGTGAATTACTGGAATCAATATACAATCAATTTGAAGGCGGCGAGCAGGCTGAATCGTTAATACGTCGGGCAGAACGCTTAGCATCACTTTGTCCGTCTTTAACCTCTGAGTTCAAATTCCGCCGAGGTCGACTTTGCCTTTCATCCTTTCGGGGTCGATAAAAGAAGTACCAGTTGAGTAATGAGGTCGATGCAATCGACTTACTCCCTCCTCCAGAATTGCTGGCCTTGTGCTGGTCTTACAATTTATTTAGCGACATCGAAAAGACGACAGACAAAGTTGACCCAACCTGGATTTGAACTGAGATCGTAGAGAGCTAAAACAAACACCACAAGGTAAGCTATACGATACTCTAACTACTCTGCTCATTCGCTCCCATTATGGCTTAAAGTTAAACCATAAGTTATAAATGTCAACTCACTCGACATGAACTTCCCCTGGAAATCAGCTGATCAACATTTCCAGTTCACTATTCTTATAATATTTATCCTGACATTTTTTAAAACGCTTTACAATATGTTTTAAGCTGGCGAGTTAGCGATGTTGGTAAAGCGTCGAACAGAATGTATCGTGCTGCTGTACGCCCTGAGTTCAAATCTCATCAAGGCTCAACTTTCCTTTTTCCCCCCCGAAATCGATAAAGTATCAGTCTAGTGATGAAATCGTTTCTTCTCTCTCATTTTTTCGGGAAGAAATCGACTATGTTACCAAACCTGGAGAGAGAGGGGCGCCCACAGATTTTTACAAAAATACATAGGCATGGCTGTGTGGTTTAGAAGCTTGCTTTGCAATGACATGGTTTCAGGTTCAATCCCACCACCTGACACTTTGGGCAACTGTGCAGAAGCCTGTCGTATATGCATGTGTGTGTGTGTGTGTGTGTGTGTGTGTGTGTGTGTGAATGTGTGTGTGTGTCTGTGTGTCTGTACTTCCCACCAACCTCTTGACAACCGGTGTTTACTTGTTTACGTCCACGTAACTTTGTGGTACAGCAACAGATATTGAACGTATAAGTACCAAACTTTAAAAAGAAATGTACTGTGATTCATTTCTTCGAGGCAGTGCCCCAGCATGGCCGCAGTCCAATGACTGAAACAAATAAAAGATAAAGGATACAAACGCACTGTATGTCACAGCAATACTCCTATGACTCCATCCGTAGCCGAGAGACCAAAGAAGAATGACAAAATGTCTTGCGATATTTAGTTACGTCCCTTTACATACTCTAGTTCAAATCTCGCCGAGGTCAACATTGTCTTTTTTTGTAATCCTTCTTTGGCCGGTAACATAAAGTATCAGTCAAGAACTGGAGTCGATTTAATCAACTTACTCCCACTCCTTCCTCATTGCTAAATCTGTATCCTTGTGCCAAACTTAAAATTGGATATTTATAAAGTTAATCTTTGCTTTGACTGACGTGGACTTAATCGTTTCTATCCACTCTTCTGTACCTTATAATCGATTTGAAGCTTGGATCTTGTTTGACAGTATTTGCTGTCTCATTCTGATCGTTTATTAAACACAAATTCCGAAACGATTTATGTCAATGGCTACTTGTTGGTGATTGATAATTGTTGGAATTCGCAAACAGTCGCTTTCATTTAGCTTGTCTCTTCCTGTTACTCTCAGCGGTTGACAGCGGCTGTAAACTAGTTAACTACGCCGTAGAAATGGATGAGTTCTTGGCCATAAATGTCAGCAACCAAAGTCCTCATTTACATTTGGAAAAATTCTTGTGAAATTCAGTATCAGCATATTTAAAGCAGTGAGTAATTAAAAAAGAAGAAAAAGAGAATGGAAATTAATTTGAAATAATTATGTAGTAAGGAAGAAGCAATATTATCCAGTGGATGATATTATTTTAATTAGACCGGTCAGTACTGGACGTGTTTCAGCTATGTTACACCTTATTAGCGAAGTATAGAATTCGCCGTACTTGTCGAAGTTGTGTTGAAGGGGGTCACTAAATGAGGTGTGCAATATTATGCGCTGACAAGTTTTAAATAAGTTATTTGGGTTAAATTACTCAGAGATGACATCAATATTGAAAACAGTCACCAATGCAGTATTAGCATATTTAACCAGGAAGTATTCAATAACTATTCCTAATGTTGATACTTGGTCAGAAGTGATAGAACAAGTGTCAGTTAAATTTGGTAAGGATATTAAGTGCGAGCATCAATTATATTAAACATTTGAACTCCGTTGGGTTGTTTGTGATGTTCTTTACCAGAAAACTGGGCCAAATTGCGGTACTGCTTAATTTAATTAATGACTCTTGGAATGACAGCGATAAGTTTGAAGGAACTCTCGAAGACAACGATTTAAAACAATGTAGATTCTGCAGTTATGAATGTGGTTAATAATTAAGACGAGCTTCAGTAAATGTGAAATAGTTTCTATAGCAGCAGGTCCATCTACCGAAGAAATTGTAAATTTTAGTCATATCATAAAAAAAAGTATTTTTATGATGACTAAAATTTACAATTGTCAGATCTTAAAGCCCCCCCCCCAAAAAAAAACAAAAAAAAACTTCAGAAATATGATAATGAGAAGCATGGTTAGGAATTGCAACCAATCAATGATTCTAAGACAAAACGTAATCGTTTAATTATTAGTTAGAACAAGGTAGCAAACTAACAGAATCTAGCGGGTCGGACAGAAATTCTTAGCGGCATTTCTTCTGGTCTTTTAAATTTTGACTTCACATCTCCCCGAAGTCAAGTTTATCTTTCAACCTTTCGGGATCGATAAAATAAAGTGCCACTCAAACGCTGGGGATCGATGCAATCGACTTGCCCCGCTCCCAACCCGGCCACCGCCGAAAATTTCAAGCCTTGTACCTAAAGCAGAAACATTATTATTATATTAACACAAGTGTACGATCTGGTGGAATCGTTAGCGCGTCGGACAAAATTCTTAGCGGAATCTCTTCTGTCTCTTTACATTTTGGCTTCAAATCTCACTGATGCCAACTTTATCTCTTATTCTTGCGGGATCGATAAAATAAAGAGTCAGTTAAATACTGGGCCCGAAGTAAACTGACTCGCACCCTCCTCCCTCAAAATTGCTCGCCGTGAGCTGAAATTTGAAACCATTATTTTGTAGTCATATTTTTATCACGTGATTTCATTACACTACCGAGCACAGCTCTGGGTGCCTTGGGTATGTGCTGTGGTTTATTGTGGTGCTCTTATTTTCACTGTATTGAAAGTGTGCGCGGTGCCTAGTAGTGCTATTTTCTGTACGTTATATACACTTGTAAATCCTGGTGTTTTGGTTATGTATTTGTCTGAATGTTTTTTTATCATAACTAATGCGCCTACTATGATAGGAATTGTTTCTGTTTTTAGGGTCCACATTCGAGTTACCAGTATTTCCAGACCTTTGTATTTTGAAAGTTTCTCCGTTTCTTTTAGAGAAACACTGTCATCTGTTGGTATTGATACATCGATTAGGAAGCATTTTTTTCTTGATGATCTCTGACAACTATATCTGGCCTGTTGGTTTAATATTTCTGTGTATATTGTATATCCTAGGGTATGGTTGCTTTCTCATTTTCTGTGACCTTTTCTTAGGTGTGCCTATACCATCTTTTTACTGTTGTTATTCAATAGTTTTAGCACAGCTTCCAGTGTATATAAGTTCCAACTCTGTCGTGTCTGTGAATATATTCTTTCTTAGCCAGGACTGGGCAGCCAGAGACAATATGATTTATTGTTTCTTCTCCACCACCATATATTCTGCAGTTACTTGTATTTATTTTCGTTACTTGTTTTTGGTGATTTCTGGTGGGAAGGCATTGATCTTGTGCTGCAATTAAAAGTCCTTCAGTCTCTGCTTTGATTCCTGAGCTTCTCAGCCATTGTTGCGATTTTACTTTGTCTATTTCTTTTCTATTTAACTTAACCCAATATTTGCCATGTAGGGGCTTTTCTTGGCTTCGTTTTATCATGATACGTTGCTGTTCCAGTTTAAATTTGGATGTCAGTTGTTTTACAGTTTTTGTTATTTCTTCTTTTTCTTCATAGTTGTTAGGTACTATGCCTTCTTTTTTGTATTTGTCAGCATTCTTAAAGACAAAAAAATCAGTCTTTTGTTTTGTTCGTCTTTTGTGGCTATTTGTATTAGTTTTCCTTGCTTCTGAAGTAGGTATTTCTGTAGTCTTATGGTGGTTATTTTATAATAGTTTTCTAGCTGTATAAGGCTTCTACCACCTTTGATATGTTGTATATATAGCCTTTCCATGTCAGATTTTGGGTGGTGCATCCTAAACCCTGTTATTATTTTTCCTGTTTTCATCTCTATTTTGATTAGTTCATTTAGAGTCCAGTTAAGAATATTGTATCTGTAACTTATAATTGGGACGGTTAGAGTGTTGATACCCATTGTCTTGTTTTTCGCATTGAACTGTTTTCCGTATTAATCTAACTCGTCTAAAGTATTCCTTTCTTGTCTTCTCTTTCATTTGTCTCTGTGTAGTATCGTATCTAATTCATTGATTCTTAAGTATTTATATGACTGGCTTTCGTCTAATTCTCTTATTTCATTTGTTTTATCCAGTGTTACTCTTAACTAGCTTTCCTTTTTCAAGGTTGCTTTGGCACATTGTTCTAAGCCAAATTTCATGTTTATTTCTGTGGTAAATCCATGTACTGTCTGTAGTAATGTTTCTAGCTGTTTGTCGTTTGTAGCGTACAGTTTTAGATCATCCATATACAAAAAATGGTTGATTGCTTTGCCGTAACAGCTATATCTACATCAAGTTCTATGTAGCAAGTCAGATAAAGGTGTCAGTGCCAAGCAGTAAAGGAGTTGAGAGAGTGTGTGTCTCTCTGGAATATTCCTCTTCTAATGGGGGTGGCTTTGGTTTTTATGAGTTCCTCTTTTGTCTGGAGCTGTAGCACCGTCTACCATTTATTCATGGAATGTTTCATATATTTTATGGGTATTGGTGCTATCTTGCTCATGGCTAGTGTATCAAGAATCCATGTGTGAGGAATGCTATCGAGAGCCTTTCAGTAATCGATCCAAGCCATACTTAGAACCTTCATCTTCTTGCGGCTGTCTTTAGTTATGGCTTTATTGATCATTAGTTGATCTTTACAGCCGTATGAGCCCTTGCAGCATCCCTTCTCCTCTTCTGGAAACAAGTTATATTCTTCCAGGTTTTTGTTTATTCTTTACGATATTATTGCAGTAAAGGCTTTGTAAATTGTAGGGAGACAATTTATCAGTCTGTAATTTTGTGGATTTGCCATTTCAGTGGATTTGGGAATTAGGATAGTTTTTTCCTTCTGTGAGTCATTCAGGCATTGTCTCTGGGTCTGCTAGTATTTCATTAAATTTCTCAGCCAGCGTGTTATATATTCCTGTTTTAACCAGAAGTCGGGGATTCTGTCGTGCCCGGATGCCTTCCCATTGCTGGCAGCGTCGTTAGCGCATCGGAAAAAAATTCTTGGCGGCATTTATTCCGGCTCTTTGCACTCTCACTTGAAATACCGCCAAGGTTATCTTTACCTTTCGTCCTTTCGGGGTCGATAAATGAAAGTGTGAGTCAGGGACTAGAGTCAGTGTAATCCACTTGCACAAAACTGTTCGCCTTCTGCCAAAATTTGAAGCCATTATTGTGCTCGAAAGTTTTCTGGGCTTCAAAAGCAAGATTGCGAAAGTTTTAACCGATACAGAACAACTACTCGGTTTTTCAGGCAATGTATTTAATGGTACCGATGCTATTGAATCAGGATTGGAACCGATTAAAATCGGAGTTGAAAACTAGGTCGAAGTAATGTCGTACAAGGCGTATTTGTTCTTTTTCTCCATGACTTGAAACCTTGAAAACTGCTTCAAAGTCCATCTTACAGCGATAATGTGTCAAGAAAAGAATCGCGCAGTAAAGGAGCAAAAGTGTGACTGGATTATATTCTAATTGCTTCATTCATTGGACTGCAGCCATGCTGGAGCATCACCTTGATGCATCAACCACTACGCCATATGATCACGGGCATATGGCGTAGTGGTTAGGAGCGCGGGCTACTAACCCCAAGATTCTGAGTTCGATTCCAAGCAGTGACCTGAACACTAACAATAATAATAATAATAATAATAATAATAATAATAATAATAATAATAATAATAATAATGTAATCTCAAGGTTTAAAACAAACATAATTTTCGGTTTAAAAAAAAAATTTAGACATTCATTAGTACAACACCCCCCCTCCAAATATATGGCACACTAGGCATAACAACAACATGAACTTCCAACCCTGTTGTCTCTTGAGGTCTCTGGGTGAGACTTGGAGCCAACTTGTACAAATATAAAGCAAAAGTCAAACATAGAATAATAATAATAATATAATAATAATAATAATAATAATAATAATAATAATAATAATAACAATAACAATAATAATAATAATATAATAATAATAATAATAATAATATCGAAAAATACCTTAGGAATGAGAACCCAGGTTCGAAATTCCCCCAAGACACCTGAAGAAGGCTGGAGGGTATATCAGCCAAAACGTTGTGTTAACAAACAAGATGAGGACAAATATCTGTCGAATGTAAATAATGTAAATAATGTAAATGATGTACATAATTCCTCATCTCTTAAATATAGAACTATACATAGTGACTGCCTCATCTTCACAGATGATTGCCATCTCTTCGAGCTTTCTCGTTGTCAATGACATTTCCGTCTATGACTATATATGTATATATATCACTGACACCGAGACTACATGGTTGCAATGTGAACTTCTTAATCAAACAACGAAACAGGAAAAAAACATTATGAAAGAGATGAAAGTGAAACTATAGGACATACAACGGTTAACATGTCCCTTGCTTTTACCTGGGGTGCCTTACTTGGCCTCAGCAATACTGAAGGCAAGTAAGGCACCCAGCAGGCACAATCGTTACTGCGCAGAAAAAAATGTCTAGTGGTATTTCTTTCGATTTTAAGTACTGAGTTCAAATGCCACCGGGGTCGACTTCGCCTCTCATCTTTTCGGGATCGATAAAGAAAGTACCAGTTGAACACTGAAGTCGATATAATCGACTTAACTGCTCTCCCGAAATTGCTGGCCCTCAGCCAGAATTCGAAATGAATATTGTTTCTTCAATTTCCAAGAAAGTGAAAAGTACATTTTCAGCTGTCGGACCATTTGTTACCAAGTTGCAATGAAACCTGAACAGTACAATCATTAATAGACGCTTCTGAAGACAAACAATACAATCTGATTCAAAATGGTTTCTAATATTCAGGAAAAAATTTATCGTTTTTGCATTAATCGTTAAAAATTTTCAATACAAGTGTGCAAGCTTTTTTGTTTTTGCTGAGATGAAAAAAATTTTTATTTTCAAGATCCCCGCTTTCCAGTACCCAAAGCTTCAGGTCGTTAAATAAAAGAGATATTTTCTAACACACACACGAAAAAAAATGAAACAAAAAAATGAATGAAAAAACGTAGTCTTTTCACAGGAATCCGGGATTTTTTATTTTATATTCGCAGTTTCCCGGAAGTGACAAGTTCGTTCCGGTTAATTGAGAAGCTCAAATAATTTGATCAGTGATGTAATACAATGGCGCCAGCGACGAGTTTACAAAGCGTTGAACGTTCGATTGGTCAGCCCAGAAACCCAATCATTTGACTCTGCCAGTCACGTTTTGCCTTATCGTGATAGATTTACTGATCTATAATCGATCATCAAAGGGAAACTGCGTATACTAAGATGAGGATTTTTTTTTCAAACTTGCGTGTCTAGGTCAATATTTGTTTCTGGTCTACTGAGGACATTTGTGCCAAGTGGAATAGCAATCAATATTTTGGTCTACCAACCAAGTGAAACGAATTTAATTACGGGTGTGTATTTGTGTGTGCAAGTGTATGTATCTTGCCGTGTGCTTGTGTGTGTATGTGTGTGTACTAATATGTATACACATGTATCTATTTCAGATAAAAATTATGTAGTTGTACTCGTTGTGCAAGAGCGTTTCGTATCTATCTATCTATCTATCTATCTATCTATCTATCTATCTATCTATCTATCTATCTATCTATCTATCTATCTATCTGTCTGTCTGTCTGTCTATCTGTCTGTCTATCTATCTATCTATCTATCTATCTATCTATCTATCTATCTATCTATCTATCTATCTATCTATCTATCTATCTATCTATCTATCTATCTATATATCTATCTATCTATCTCTTACTTTATATACATATATATATTCAGTGGAAGCCTCAAACCGTTACAAAGTTTCTCGTTTACAAGTGTAATAAGCACTCGTCCTCTCGTTCGATAGAAACAACGTCTGTGTGCGTGCGTGCGTGCGTGTCTGTGCGTGTGTGTGTGTGTGTACATATATACATACATACATACACAAATACACACAAAATGCATGTGTCTATGTGCAAGTAAGTATGCATAATGTAGTTCTGGTATGTGCATTGATATTTAATAATTCGCTCTACCTACCGATGCTAGCACATACGTGCTTGTAGCGTCTGTGCATGTAAATACCTGTTCGGGAATAAATGTATTCATGTATTCGTCCATACGCATATTTATGAATGTAAATATATGCTCACGTATGCACCCATGCATGAATGTGTGTATTTACATATATTTGTGTGTACGAATGTGTGTGTGTGTACGAATGTGTGTGTGGCTTCTCTTTCTCTTTTTTAATTTAGAGTAAATTTTGACCGGCCACCAAACTTGGTAGCAAGGTGGGGAAGGAAAATATCTTGATTTAACCGTCATGCTTTAAATCTTAAGAAGTTCTTTTTTTTTAATTTGTTTTAGTCATTTGACTGCGGCCATGCTAGAGCACCGCCTTTAGTCGAGCAAATCGACCCCAGGACTTATTCTTTGTAAGCCTAGTACTTATTCTATCGGCCTCTCTTGCCGAACCGGTAAGTGACGGAGACGTAAGCACACCAGCATCGGTTGTCAAGCGATGTTGGGGGACAAACACACACACACACACACACACACACACACACACACACAACACACACACACACACACACACACACACACACACACACACACACACATATATATATATATACATATATACGACGGGTTTCTTTCAGTTTCCGTCTACCAAATCCACTCTCAAGGCTTTGGTCGGCCCGAGTCTATAGTAGAAGAAATACCTATTTCTTTACTACCCACCCACAAGGGGCTAAACACAGAGAGGACAAACAAGGACAGAAAAACTGATTAAGTCGATTATATCGACCCCAGTGCGTAACTGGTACTTATTTGATCGACCCCGAAAGGATGAAAGGCAAAGTCGACCTCGGCGGAATTTGAACTCAGAACGTAGCGGCAGACGAAATACCGCTAAGCATTTCGCCCGGTGTGCTAACGTTTCTGCCAGCTCGCTGCCTTATATCATATATCTAAGTGTATCTTGGGTACTGTATGTATGTATGTATGTAATGTATGTATGTATGTATGTATGTATGTATGTATGTATGTATGTATTTATGTGTGCATGCATGTATGTGTGTGTGTATGTATGTATGTATGTATGTATTATGTATATAAGTATATACGTATGTATGTATGTATGTATGTATGTATGTATGTATGTATGCATGCATGTATGCATGTATGTATGTACATTATGTCAGATCTCTCTTAGTGCCACTGATCACATGTAACTCAGTATTACCTATCGCTTGGTCCGGCTGTCGGCGATTAAATCGGCAATCCTACCATGCCCTCCTGGTAAGGTGGGTGCTTTTCGTTGCACACTGCAGGAAGAAAAACAGAATATTTCAAAAGGATAGATGAAGTCAGTAACGTCAGCGGTCATCCATCAGCTGGAAGGGAAAAACACTTTGTATCGGTCTTTGCCTTTCTCAAGGATAACATCGGCAGTATCGGTATTTGCCTTTCTCAAGGATAACATCGGCTAGTATGCATGGGTGACCACTGGTTTTCCATAAACAACTTTGCCCAGATTTTGTGCCTTGGAGGGGAACAAGTCACTTCGCTCGAACGATTATAACTGACTTTGTTTTGCTAAAGCGGCTCACGAAGACGAAGACGCTCGGGTTTGAATTCAGGCCGTTTGGTTGCTATAGTTGGCAGGTCGAATAGCCTCATAGAGGTTCCGACGACCGCTTGTTAGGTAGTGTTGCTTAACATAACGGCAGATTAATTTTCAAAATGTGTGTGTGTTTGTGCAAGTGGTGTGTGTATGTGTGTGTGACTGTGAGTTAATGAATATTTATGAAAGCTGAAGTGAAATTAGCCGACTAAATTGCCTCATTAATATGCATCTATCTATTGTTTCAAGGTATTTGCCCTTTATCAATGCAGAGTAGCCAGACCCAGCAGGCGTCGCTACTAACCGTCTGTTCGAAGGATTATTTACCTAATTTCAGTGGAATACATCCACTGGTTTTCAAAAATAGAAATATTAAAATTTCTAAGTCTCTCTAAAGGAGACTACGGCAGCGGTACTGGATATTAATAGTTATCGCCAAGCTAATATGGTAGTCCATAAATATAACATGTCTGCAGATGTCTGACCAGCAAGGGGAAGCGGCTGACCTCCCCTTTTCGAAGGTTATAATGGACCCAGGTTCGTGTGTCATATAGCTAGCTAGAGGCGATGGCCTCTTGGAGCTAATCAACGGCAGCTTTAGTCTTATATTTATGGACTACCATATTAGCTTGGCGATAACTATTAATATACACATATATATATATATTTATATATATGTCAGGTCACTTTCGAGTGCTGCTGGTAACATGTAACCCAGTACAACATGTTGCATGGTCGGGTCGTCGGCGACTAAACCGGCAACCCCACCAAGCTTGCTTGGTGAGGAGGGTGTTTACTGGTCACCCTGCGAGATGAAAAACAAAACCCGCCAAAGGGCGGAGGAACTCTTGAGAGTCAACGGCCATCCAATAAATGTCTTAAGGCTGTATCATGCGCGGGGACATAGAAATAATCGGACTGAATACCCGATCGCGCGGTTAAACCATTGGGAGTGAAGGACTCCTAGCCTTTGTTAGGGCATCCTTCTAGGAGAAAGTAACTCAGGTAACTGGGATATCTCCGAAATAAAACCTGCGGCTCAGTGGTTATCGATGATGTTGACTTGTTCTTCTTTTCGGATTATGGCTGCTGTTGCTTAGTGAGTGGGATTGATTCAGTGCACAGCCTTTCCTCACTTTAAAAAAAATCTTCTTGCACAGGCATTGCACGATAACAACATTGATTAAGCTTCGTGCAATGGCCATACTCGATAACGAGGGGGCCATACACACACACAATAAATATATATATTTATTTATGTATATGTATATGTGTGTCTGTGTGTATGTATACATGTATATGTGTATATATAAATATAAAAATATACAGACAAATAGATCGATCGATCGATAGATAGATAGATAGATAAATAGATAGATAGATAGATAGAAGATAGATAGATAGATAGAAGATAGATAGATAGATAGATAGACAGATAGATAAGTTTCTTTATTGGCCACACAGTGCTGCACACAGATGGGACAAGTTACAAGGTAGAGCTTTTCTTTTGGGGGATGAAAAAAACAAAAAACAAAAGAAAAAAAAAGGGGTGGCGTAGGTTTTCGATCAAGAGGGATCGTAAAAGGGAAGAAAAGAACAAAAAAAATAAATAAAAAAAAGAAAAAAATAGATAGATAGATAGATAGATAGATAGATAGATAAGCATAAGGTTGAACAAAAGATGTTTGATAACTGTTTTTAAGCCCGGGCACTAGGAACTTGGTGGGACATCAGTTAATGAACAACGCTAAATACGAGCCCCCCGTAGGTGGAGACTGCATCTGTTTGGGGAGGGTTAATGAAACTTACGGACAATTGGTATAGTTGTTTTGTTGTCGTTTTTGTTGTTATATTGTTGTTTTTGTTGTTTTGCCTTGCAGCCACATGGTTTCTGGTTCAGCCCCACTGCGCGGCATCTTGGACAAGTGTTTTCTACTATAGCCTCGTGCTGACCATAGCCTTATGAGTGGATTTGGTAGATGGAAATACTATGGGAAACTGTTGTGTATTTGTATGTATGTCTCTCTCTATCTCTGTCCCTGTCTGTCTGTCTATCTATCTGTCTATATGTCTGTCTGTCTATCTATCTATCTATCTATCTATCTATCTATCTATCTATCTATCTACTCTCTCTCTCTCTCTCTCTCTCTCTCTCTCTCTCTCTCTATATATATATATATATATATATATATATAATATATATATATCAAAAGGATGTGATATAATACAATTCCACATATACAAAAACAGCCATACCAACAATCCAGCATACCTCATCAGTACCGGGATCGATTCATTCGACTAAAATGTCTTCTAGGCTGTGCCACAGCATGGCCGCGGTCAAATGACTGAAACAGGTAAAAGATAAAAGTTAAATATATAATTAGAAGCTATGAAAAATATATTAACTAATGATTTATATCATACTAATGGTTTGAGTTATTTCGCAAGGAGCGGGAGAAAATTCCAGCCTGTTTCGGCAGATATGCATAGATAGTTAACGTACTTTGTAGAAGAATTGATGGAAAATTCATTAAATAAATGTTTAAGACTGTATGCTCTAGTTGGTGTAGACAATATTTAGCTTCTTTAGAGAGTGCCATCAGTACAAAAAAAAAAAAGCAAAAACAAACAAACCCAAACATTGTAAAATATCTATGTGTTTACATATTTAATGCAGATAGCATTGGAAATCTAACTAGAGATAATAATGCGGTTCAGAAGAAAGAAAAGCAACAAAAACAATATTAACTAAAAGATAATCTGATTTCAGCTATCTCAGTTTTCTGGAAAGAGCAATAGTCGACAATCAACATGTTTCGGTTTTGATGTTCTCTCATCGAATAAGCGTAGATCTTCAAAGTAACCAGCGAAATATTTCTGGGAGAATCACGAAATAAATGTTCGAGATTGTCCATTAGATGATGCAGAAGGTATTTAGTTTATTTGTGACTTGGAAATATCAACATAAAAAGAATAGCTAAATTTTAGTGTTAACGTATCTAATGCGTATCTTTTATTTGTTTCAGTCATTGGACTGCGGCCATGCTGGGGGACTGCGTTGAAGGGTTTAGTAAAACAAATCGAGCCCAGTAGTTATGTACTGGTTGTCAAGGGTGTAGGTGTGTAACAAATACAGACACACACACACACACACACATACGCACGCATGCGCGCGCGCGCGCACACACACACACATATTTAATACAGTATTCTAAACAGTTTCCGTCAACCAAATTTTGTTACAATGCATTGATTGGCTTGGTGCTATGGTAGAAGATACTTGTCCAAGGTATCACAGAATGGAATTGAGCTCGAAACCTCGTGATTCCAAAGTTAATGTCTTAACCACACAGTCATAACCGCCTCTAATATAGGGAGTATAAACAATAAAACTAAAATAATCACGCTGTTTATAACAAAATGACAAAAAAAAACCCACAATAATATCTCTAATATGAAATAACTGAGATATGACTATCTCAGTTATTTGAGAAACAAGGTAAAAAAACTCTACACGTATTTCGATCCAGATGAGATCTCGTCAGGTAAGCATTAAATTTGCAGGACTTGCAATTGTTGAGAGAACCACAATAATAATAATAATAATAATAATAATAATAATAATAATAATAATAATAATAATAATAATAATAATAATAATAATAATAATAATAATAAATGCCCTGATGCAGTACCAGGCAGTGGCTCTCATGGCTTCTGATCTTAACTGATTGGAAGTGTTATCATGTACATTGTTTTGTCTTGGTATAAAAGATGGGCTACAGCAAATATTCTGCTCAATACCACAGATTTGCTTGTCAGGTTTGACCTTAACCAGTTGAGCATGTCCCTAGTGGCTGACGATATGTGCATCTCTGATCACGAGCAGAAGTAGTGGGGGAGCATCGTAGCCATGTGTTGAGAGGGATTCTTTGGGGTTTGAATAGTTCACCTCTGGAAACATGGGTGGTTCTTTCAACATCCTTAAACAACCCTTATTCAGGGACCGTTTGAGCGGGATGGGCTACTCAACCTGAAGAAAATTCTAACTGGGCCCCACCTGCAAGGTCATGTGCTGTTTATCTTGATATGAGATCACCATGTCGCGCACATATGGTTGTGATGCATGTGCCTGGTGTAACCTTATCAGACGGGTAGTCATGATGGGTATATTGGGCTTCGTATATTTTACCCCAGTGTCACTTTGATGGCATGAACTGCTCTCTCACTCAATAATAATAATAATAATAATAATAATAATAATAATAATAATAATAATAATAATAATGATAATAATAACGTATGATATGGGTTGGTCAAAATGTGTTAGGAAAATAGAAAATGTTTTGAAAATAAACAACTACAAACCACTAAACGGTCACAAAGGTGAAGAAATAAGAACTAACAAGTCAATAAAAAAATGTATTTATAAAGAAATAAAAAAACTCAAGCAAATCCCTTACAAATAAAGCAACAAGTTTATTGTAAATGGCATTTGTTGGTTAAACACGGAGATATTTAGAGAAATCAATATAAAGTAGACGGCGCTGCAAGTCACTGCCGACATTAGAAAAGTTGCGTATATATGTCTAGTGGACGTAAACGTATGTGTGTGCTTGTCAATGGTCAATGTATATGGGTGGATGTATGCGTAAGTATATGTGGGTGTATGTGTTCACATACATATGTACACGCACGCAAACACACACAAACATACGTGTGTGTATGTGTGTTTGAGTGTGAATGAATATATATCAGTGTATGGATGAATGTGTGTGTAAGTGTGTGTGTGAGTGTGTGTGTGAATGAATATATATCAGTGTATGGATGAATGTGTGTGTAAGTGTGTGTGTGTGTGTGAATGAATATATATCAGTGTATGGATGAATGTGTGTGCGTGTGTGTGTGTGTGTGTGTGAATGAATATATATCAGTGTATGGATGAATGTGTGTGTAAGTGCGTATGTGTGTGTGTGTGGTGTGTGTGTGTGTGTGTGCGTATAAGTATGTCTGTACGTGGTCCGCGTACGGTTAGGTGATGAAAAGCGTGTGTTCATCGATGCTTACGGTTATATGCGAATGTAAGAGACTGTCCATGAGTATGTCTATGGGCTTCTATGTAAATGGATGTATACGGATCTACGTAGGAATGTAAGTATATATGCTTAAGGATGTATATGTATGTGTGAGGATATGCATACGTAAATAAGCATGTGTGTGTGTGTGTATGAGTTTATGTGTCAATGTAAGTATATATATATGTATGTATGTATGTATGTATGTATGTATGTATGTATGTATGTATGTATGTATATATAGATGTTGCGAATGTGTATAGGTGACATAGACATGTTTGTACACGTATGTATATGTATGTATGTGTGTATGTTTGAATAAGTGCATACATATATGAATGTGTAGACATCTGTATGTGTGTATATGTGTATATGTGTATGCGTATACATGCATACACATATACATATGCACATAAAACCATACATACAGCATACACACAACATACAAACAAATATACATACATACATACATACATGCATACATACAACATACATACATACATACATGCATACATGCATACGTACATGCTCACATACATGCATACATACACACATACATACTTACACACATACATACACGCATGTATACATACACTCATCTATACATACATCTATATACACATGCATATATACATACATCTATACACACATGCATACATATATACATACATATATACATACATATACACATACACACATTCACACAAAGATACAAATTCACATACATACA
>NC_043012.1:55401102-55403602 GCF_006345805.1 Octopus sinensis | reverse complement strand
CGCCCGGCGTGCTAACGTTTCTGCCAGCTCGCCGCCTTATGTATAATGATATATATCTAATTATGATTGTTGTAATGATATATATCTAATTATGATTGTTACCCATTGAATGTTTAAGTAAACTTCGTCACCCACTTACTCTCGCTTTCTCTCTCTCTCTCTCTCTCTCTCTCTCTCTCTCTCTCACTCTCTCTCACTCACTCTCACTCACTCTCTCTCCCGACACAAAAATGAAACACATTTCGGCGCCAAAAATTGTAAAGGAAAAACTCTATATCCGAGATTATTATATATATTATATCCAGTGATTTTAAGAGGTATGAAAAAGATGTTTTTGTTTTAATATACTTTTACTTGTTTCATACACATACTCAAACTAAAGTGTTTTTTTTTTTAGAATAATTATTTACCATTCTTTATCTCTCCACTGACTTCGGTACCACTGTAACTTCTATAACCTCTGCAGTTTCCCTTATTCGCTTCAAACTTCTTTGAATTTTCATCTAATGTAATTCGCACTCTCTCGAAAACATATTCCTGCAAAATGTTATCTAAAATTATGGGTAAAGAACGAAATAGCAAAAAATATTTGAAAATGGTGGGGGTGAAATTTCCCAGGATTCCACCCTACCCACCCCGTTTTCGAGGCCTCCAAAAGGGTTTTGTAGCATATTAGGAGGTTATCGGAATTCAGTCAAAAAAAAAAAAAAAATTTCCAATGATTCCGGGATATGGGAGGGGGGAATCCGAACAAAAATAAGGAGTTTGCCACATATTAGGAGGTGAGGGTACTTGATTCCACACAAAAAATCCGAGTTTTTTGGGGTTTTTTCTTAGGGAAAATCGTGCGAGTGTAAACAATCAAATAATACCGTTTTTTCTTTGTTATCATTATGTTAATATTAATATTTGAGGCGCATGGCTTAGTGGTTAGGGTGTCGGCACCAGGATCGTAAGATTGTAGTTTCGATTCCTGGACCGGGCGACGCGTTGTGTTCTTGAGCAAAACACTTCATTTCACGTTGCTCCAGTCCACTCAGCAGGCAAAAATGAGTAACGCTGCGATGGACTGTCGTCCCGTCCAGCTGGGGAACACATACGCCATAGAAATCGGGAAACCGGGCTCATGAGCCAGGCTAGGCTTTAAAAAAACGGCACATTTATTTATTTTTTTATTATTCTAATATTTACTTCATTACACTCGCGAAATGCAATCCAAGACTAAGACCTAAAAGCGTAACTTTTATATTTCTAATTCCTTTGATTGCTTACTCTTAACTTCCTCCTTACCATATCCAAATAAATATCTCCCTCGTTTATCCCTAACCTACTGGTCAAAAAAGATCTGCGTATGTTCATCTAGAAACACCAAATAAGGGGCGCTGCTTCATTTAATTTTATTTGATGGCATTTATTGAACTCCGTTTAATGAATTAATTCTTATAACGATCATTTGGTTACATATATTCATACGGATATGATAAGAAATTCGTAAATAACGTATGATAAAAGACATCGGAAACCTAGGGAAGAATTCCCTTAACGGAGGAAGTAAATTTTTATCCGCATAAATATTATATATATATGTATGTATGTATGTATGTATGTATGTATGTATGTATGTATATGTATATGTGTGTAATATTATATAGGTATGCTATATATATATATAATATATATATATATATATATATATCTATCTATATATAGATATATATATATATACATACATACATATATAATACACACACATATATAAATATATACATACAACATATATACATACACACACATATATAAATATATATATGGGGCTGGCCAGACTGGAGCAATCTCAAGTATAATCAGCCGAAATTGTGAAGATAATCTGGTACTTGACTGAGGAAGAAAACTTCGAATGACCCGTCCTTGTTTTCTTTGTATCGTCCTATTTGGATGTTTTTTGTGTCCCATTTTTCTATCACCTAACTGTCCGGATGTTTTGCGTTCTTGTCCCATTTTGGTATGTTATATATATATATATATTTATATAAGTACTATTATTATATATATATATATATCTATTATTATATATAGTATATACTATATATATATATCTATATACATATTATTATTATATATTATATTTATACACACACACACACACACATATACATATGTGTGTGTACGTGTGTGTGTATTTGAGTGTGTGTGTGTGTGTATGTGTGTGTGTATGTATACACGTATGTATAATTGGAAACAGCTCTAATGCTCTAAACATTACCGATGTTGCATGTTAAACGCATGTGTTTTTTCTATACGCTTATTCGTGCAGAATTTAGTCAAGGGAAAGTCCCTTTAAGATGTTGAGTGTTATTAGAACTGATTCTAATTCAAAATTTAATTTTGTTTTATTTGTGCGGTGCTGTTCCAACTCAGCAGATAGATTTTTCACGTTATTTGCATGCATACCTCAGACTAGCGATCTGAATTCGTTTCGAGGTGAGTCAGGTATACGCTG
>NC_043012.1:55377602-55393502 GCF_006345805.1 Octopus sinensis | reverse complement strand
CATACATACATACATACATACATACATACATACATACATACATACTGGACACTATATAAATAGATGGACAATTTTGATTCTAATCAGAAAGAGAGGCAGGGGAAATATATCCTCCAGCATCTACCAGGAAACTGAAATATTAATTTAAAAAAAACAATAAGATGAATAAAACAAATGAAAAAACATTAATTATCTTTTAAAAAATGAATGAACACGAACATCAACAATAACATCAAAATCCACAGCGAATGAAAATGAATTGTCGCATATATGCGTGTGTGTCTGTGTGTATATGTGTGTTTACATATATATATATATATATATATATATATTCGTTTATTAAACATTATTGTACTGAATTTTCGTAAACCCAGGATTCTATTTAACTGTGATATAAGAGAGTTTTGAAATGAACAGTGTTGTGTTTGTCTCCTGGGGAATATTGGACCAAAAACAATGATTATCATTATTAACAATTATGACAAAACAAAAACAAAAAGAGAAAAAGAAAAACGGAGAGAAAAATTAAACGGAAAATAAACAAAAAAGCCAACAAATCATAAGAAAAAATGCCCAAACACACCCACTTACCTCACCCATCAACGTTCCCTTCATCACCCATAAAAAAATAATTAAAAAATATATAAAGCTTATTTTAAGGAAAATAATAATATAAAAGAAACCCCAAAAAAAAGAAGGGAAAAGAAAGTTAGCCATCATGTTCTTAACCCCCCCCAAAACCACACAGACGTACATACATACACGCACATATATATATATATAGATTATATATATATATATATAATATATATAATTATATATATACACACAAACATGCATATAAAAATGGAAAATGACATATAATCCAATAACAACAACTACGACAAAATACAAAGTGTTATGTCATGTCATGTCATGTGAAAGAAGAACAAAAAAACTTTAAAAAAAACAGCAAAAATAACAAACAAACAAACAAAATGATGAAGCTGTATTTTTTAAAGGATCACATTTACGTATAGCGGTCCTAGACGAAAAAAAAATGTTGATGTGCTTTATATACATGCATACATGTGTTTGTGAGTATATATATATATATATATATATATATATACATGCATATATACATATGTAATGTATGAATGTATGTATTATTATATGTATATATATATATATTATATATATATATATATTAATATATAATATATATATGTATCTATGTATTCTATGTATAGAATATATATATATTAATACATACATACATACAGATATATATGTATATATGTATATATAATATATTGTATATATATTATATGTGTGTGTGTGTGTGTGTGTGTGTATGTATATATATGTATGTATGTATGTATGTATGTATGTATGTATATGTATATGTGTATATATATATATTGCTGCAACAAAGACAGGTAACCTCATCTTGTGTTTCGATAAATTTTATCTTTTCATTTTTAATTGTTTACTGATTCTTCAATTAATTGATTGATTATTATTGCCATTGTTTTTATCATTATTATTATTATTATAATTAATATTGTTGCTGTTGTATATACGTTTTGTCTTTCGTTTTGATTACATCAGTGTTGTCGCTATTGTTATTGTTATTGTTGTTGTTGTTGTTATGTTTGTTGCTGTTGCCGCACTTCGTGTTGTTGGTGTCGGAGGTGTTGTTGTTATTGTTATCATTATTGATCTTGGTGTTTACATTACGCCATCAACGGGTATATGTGCGTGTACCTGAGTACGCTCACGCGCGCGCGCGCGTGTGCATGGATACAGGTATGTACATGTCCATTTGTGTGTATGTTTGTATGTATGAGTGTATGAATATACGTACTATCTACGTATATATACACATACAAATTCATTTGCGTATGGTCACATATACGTTTGCATCGACGTATGTATGCTTAAGTATGTGTATGTATGTATGTATGTATGTGTGCATGTATATAGATCGCATCATAGATCACTAGCCACTACACATTCTTTATTTTCTCCCTTCATTTTCTCTCCTTGTTTCTTTCTGTGTTCCTTTCTGTGAAAGAGCGTAGGCTCGAAACATTAAAGGCTTTTTCACATTCCAAACGTTATAGTAATACATCTTTTTGTTGTCTACACAACCAGTCTTCGTCTTCTGTTTTTTTTTGTGAATTCTCCCCATATATATATATATACGCCACATACATACATACATACATATATATATATATATATATATATATATATATATATATATATATATGCACATATAAATACAATTGTTACATGCATTCACACACAGACACACTTCTAAATAAATAGGTAGACTAGTAGAGAGATGTATGTATGTATATGTATGTATATATATGTATGTATGTACGCGCGTATGAATAAATATATACGTGTATGCATGTTGTATGTAGTATGTATATGTATATGTATGTGTGGATGTATGTATGTATGTATGTATGTACATATATATATATCTGTTCATATACGTATGTATCATTTATCTATTCATATATGCATTTACGCATGTATGTGCGTATGTATATATGTACGTATATTTATATATATATATATATGTGTGTATAAATATATTGCTTTCTATTCTGTCCATCTGTTTTGCTTGCCTCTTTATCTCCACCTATCTATTTATATGTGTGTGTGCGTGCGTATATGTGTTTGTGTGTGTGTGTGCATATATGTGTGTGTGTGTGTGTGTGTGTGTGTGCATACATATACCTGTTAGTTGTAATAATGTAATATTTTGAAATCATCTAATACGAACGTGCACCGTTTCTAAGCGTAACACGAAATACACACAAACTCACACACAGATGCATACTTACACACAGACACACACTCAGACATACACATACACACACACAAACACACATACAACCTCACGTATCCTATACATACATGTGTTTGTATGTATGCACTTATATACACATGTAATATATATATATATGTAATATATATATATATATATATATATATATATATATATATAAGTTGTGTGAGTGTGTATGTGTATACATTCATACACACTCACACATACATGCATATACATATACATATACATACATATATATATATATATATATATATATATATACATATATATATATATATATATATATTATATATAATTTATATACATACATACATATAAATATATATATATGTTTACGACACGTACACATACAGACATACAGAGAGAGAGAGAGAGAGAAAGAATGGGAGTTCAGAGAGGGAGAGACAGAAAGAAAGAAAGAAAGAACGAAAGAATGAATGAATGAATGAGCGAATGAGTGAATGAGTGAATGAATGAATAAAGAACGAAGGTTAGAAGTCTAGATATGTGTGCTTTCATCTCCATCACTCTAACTATGATTGCCTATCAATATGTCTACACACCATTTGTATGTGTGTGCGTGCGTGTGTGTGTGTGTGTGTGTGTGTGTGTGTGTGTGTGTTGTGTGTGTGTGCATGCGTGTGAGCGTCTTTGTTGCTATTGCTTTCTAAATATACAGGACATGTCTAGAATTCTGACGGCTATAACAGTGTAAACGTCTTCCTTGTCAAAGACTACTACTACTACTACTACTACTACTACTACTACTACTACTACTACTACTACTAGTAGTAGTAGTAGTAATAGTAGTAGTAGTAGTAGTAGTAGTAGTAGTAGTAGTAGTAGTAGTAGTGGTGGTGGTGGTGGTGGAGGTGGTGGTGTTGGTTTGGGTATTTCAGGTGCCAACAGGTATAATGTTGTGTCGCAAGTTATTTGACAGAAGACTGATGACATATTGAAATGCAACACTGCTACCGCTGCTACTGCTGCTTCTGTTGTCGTTGTCGTTGTTTACCCCCACCCCCAACCCCACCCCACCCAGGTCAACTTGGCCGTTGTGTACCACTGTAGGGTATAAAGTGCCTATAACGATACACTATGGCTAAAATATGCCAGAATGATCATGGTTTAATTGCATTTGATGAGAGCGTTGCTTGAACTGGGTTAACCTAGGGTTAAGCAACAATGATAATAATCCATTCTACTATAGACAAAAGACCTGAAATTTTGAGGGAAGGGGCAAAGATGATTACATCGATCCCAGTCCTCGACTGGCACTTATTTTAGTGACCCTGAAAGAATGAAAGACAAAGTCAGCCTCGGCTGAATTTGAATCCAGAACGTAAAGACGGACGAAATACTACTAAGCATTTTGTCCGGCACGCTAACGTTTCTGCCAGCTCGACAACTTAATAATAATGATAGTCTTTCCTACTGAAGGTAGAAAACCTGAAATTTTGGAGGAGGGTACTAGTCGATTAAATCGACCCCAGTGTTTCATTGGTATCGAACCCGAAAGCATAAAAGGCAAAGTCGACCTCGGTGGAATTTGAACTCAGAACGTAAAGACGGACAAAATGCCACTTAACATTTTGTCCGGCACGCTAACGATTCTGTCAGCCCGGCAACTTTACAAAAATAACAATAATAATAATGGTTTCAAATTTTGGCACCGGGCCAGTAATTTTCGAGGGGAGCGATAAATCAATTACATCGACCCCAGTACTCAACTAGTACCTATTTCATCGACCCCAACAGGGGCGAAATGCAGCGTCAACTTGGGTGGAATTCGAACTCAGAAAATAAAGACAGACGAAATGCCGCCAAGCATTTTAACCGGCGCGCTAACGATTCTGCCAGCTCACTACGTTGATATTAACAATAATGCTAATAACAACAACATCCACATTCAATTCCAGATCTAGAATATAATTAAACGGATGTTATTCTTGGATATGACATAATGGAATCCAAACGTGCAGTTGTCGGTAAAGATACAACAATGATGGTGTCTATGATTAGGAGTAAAGGCCACAAATTCTGTAAGGGGAAGAAGTGATGAGGGGTTGTGTATCTATTGAAGTGACCCTCACTACCTCCTGTATGGGTCGACGCTCCTCACTTCTCTGTGTGTAATTTATTTCACCGAGGCCTCTTGCCCTGGAAGGCTGAAAGATAAAGTCGAGCTTAACAGGATTCGAACTCAGAACAAATATTTGGGAAATAATTTTGTTAGGCGCTCTACCAATACTGTTACCAATCCGCCACCGCCGCCACCACCACCACTACCACTACCGTTACTAATACCATCATCATCATCATCACAATCACCACTGTCAACACTACCACCACCACCAACAACAACAGCAACAACAATACTACCACAACTACAACACCATACACTCATCATTTATTTTAAATTTAGGCACCAAACCAGCTATTTTCAGGGCCAGTTGATCATATCGACCCCAATATTATGCTGGTATTTTATTTTATAGATTCCGAGGCTATGAAAGGTAAAGTTGATTACGGAGAGATTTGAACTCAGAACTTAAAGAACCGGAACAAACATCGCGTGTTTTTTTTTTCAACGCTCTAACAATTCTGCCAACTCAAAGTCAGTGGGGTAAACTGGCAGAATCGTTAAAGCGTCGGGCAGTAGTATTTGCTCTGGCACTTTACGTTCTGAGCTCAAATCCCGCAGAGGACAACAATGCCTTTCATTTCGTCCGTCAAGAGTAAAGTCGTTAAAATAAATACCAGTTTAGACCTAGGGTTTATTTAACCAAAATTCCAAACCGTACTAGCATGTAAAAGTATAGTACGGACTACAGATGAGTTTCAAATATCTATGCGATCGTGGGACTATGACGACATACTTGAAATGACACACTCGTCAGAAAATATTGTCGTCAGGACAATATTATTTCACTCTAATACTCCATATTATTGATAACGTAATACGCACATATTCATTTACCCACACATCTTGTCATATACAAACACATACATAGCATCATATTCACAAGTATACACACACACACATTTGTGCATACACGTACGTCCTTTCATTCACAAACATACACATTCCTTTATTCACACTCATACACCAACACACACTTCCATCTGTCTCTGTTTTACTCTCTAGCAACGGACCCGCTTTTAAAAGGATAACACAAAAAAAGACCGACGTACAAAGCCAAACGTTTCAAGAAAAGAAGGGTTGTTGTTGTTATTGTTGTTGTTGTTGTTTTTGTTATATTAATCTAACTCATTACACGATTGGTAAAGGCGCCTGACTCAGTGATTACAGCGTCGGGCTCACAATCACGCGGTAGTGGGTTCGATTCCCGGCCCGGACTGTGTAGTGTTCTTGAGCAAAACACTTTATTCTACGTTGCTTCCGTTCAATCAGCTGCAGAATCAAGTTGTGACGTCTCTGATGCCAAGCTGTATCGGCCCCTTTGCCTTGCCCTTAGATAACATCGGTGGCGAGAAGAGGGGAACCTGGTATGCATGGGCGACTGCTGGTCGTCCACAAACAACCTTGCCCCCCGGACTTGTGCCTTGGAAGGTAACTTTCTATGTGCAGTCTCATGGTCATTCGTGACCGAAAGGGGTCTTTACCCTTTTTTTACATGACTGGTACTTTATTTAACTGACTCAAAAGAGTTGAACAACGAACTGGAGTCCGAACATATCGACACATAGAAAGTAAAGATGTTAGAAGCCCTATGATTCATGTGGCCAGTTACCCGGTTTCTTTGGAGGGATCACAACATGCCACCACCACCCTCCTTGAACAGGACGCCAGTGTGTTACAGAGTTTCTCATTTACAGCTGGGTAGATTGAAGCAATGTGAAATTATGTATTTTGCTCAAGAATACAATGCACTCCCGCTCTGGGAAATCGAAGCCGCATCTAGCGATCGTCAGAGCAGCACCCTAACCATTAGACCACACGTCTTCACATAACTGTAAAGAGCCGTGATTAAAAAGTGTTGGCACAAAGCCACACGTTTTCATTTCTTTATTGCCAAGAAGAGGCTAAACATAGACGGGACAAACAAGGACAGACAAAGGAATTGAGTCGATTACATCGACCCCAATTCATAACTGGTACTTAATTTATCGACCCCGAAAGGATGAAAGACAAAGTTGACCTCGGCGGAATTTGAACTCAGAACGTAACTGCAGAGGAAATACCGCTAAGCATCTCGCCCGGCGTGCTTACGTTTCTGCCAGCTCGCCGCCTTGCAAAGTCATACGTTTGGTGAGAAGGTGAGTATAGCAGAGTACGTCAACTAAAGTATTTGACTCGTAGTTTATTTTATTGAATATCTCATCCGGAAATGATGGCTGGGAAGGTAACGACGTCGATGTGGATCAAAATCAGGAAACAAAAGATCGCAACTACATATTATAAACAATTTTGTCCAGCATTCTATCCACTCAGCTATCTGCTTTCTCACAACTCTACATTTTTAATCTACACAAGAAACTATACATAAATATATATCTTCAAAGAAACATACTAACACAGCTTGGGTTTTAACCAAGCTGTGTTTGTATGTGTAAATATATGTGGGCAACTATATAGTCATGAGTGGTTGAGCATGTATGTATGTATGTATGTATGTATGTATGTATGTATGTATGTATGTATGCATGTATGTTGTTAGCCCCTAAGCAAGGTTATATGTAACATCAAACACTATAAAAAGCTGTCGGAACAATGAAAAAAACATCGTGTGTGTATATGTATATATATATATACACACACATATATATATATACATACATCATATATATATATATATATTATATATATATATATATATATATATATATATATATATTCTGTTACTTGTTTCAGTCATTTGACTTCAGCCATGCTGGAGCACTGCCTTTAGTCGAACAAATCGCCCTCAGCACTTATTCTTTGCATACCTAGTACTTATTCTATCGCTCTCCTTTGATGAAACAGCTAAGTTAACGGGGATGTAAACACACCGGCATCTGTTGTCAAGCAATGGTAAATGGAGAAAAGCAGACAGACACACACACACACCACGCATATATGACGGGCTGCTTTCAGCTTCCGTCTACCAAATTCACTCAGAAGGCTTTGGTCAGCCTGAGGCTATAGTAAAAGAAAGTGCCCAAGGTGCCACGGAGTGGGACTATACCCTACGCCTACATATATATGTATGTGCATATATATATATATATATATATATATATATATATATATATATATATATACGAGGGGCGTTCAATAAGTAATGCCCTTGACCCACTTCCCATAGCAGTAGAGCAACGAAACTTGGCACAGGTATTAGTCTTTTTCTACATAGGAACAACCCAGAGGTACGCATTTCTCCCATCGTTTGATGCAGTTCTGGAGACCTTTTTTGTAGAAGAACCCAGCTTGGTCCTCCAACCTGAACGTGACTTCAGAAATCAAGGCTGCATCATCTGGGAAACGCTTTCCTTTCAAAAACAACTTCATGGCTGGGAAGAGGTGAAAATCAGAGGGCGCAAGGTCAGGAGAGTAGGGGGATGGGGGAAGAGTTCATAGCCGCACGCCTGTGCTTCTGATCTGGCGACACGCGAGTTGTGGACCGGAGCGTTGTCCTGCAGGAGGAGGATGCCTTTGCTGATCTTGCCCCGCCTCTTGGTTTCGATAGCTTCTCTTAATTTCCTCAAAAGTGAAACATGATAGGCTCCTGTAATTGTGGTACCCTTTGCCAGGAAATCTGTCATCACTACTCCGTCCTGGTCCCAGAAGACTGTGAGCATGACCTTGCCAGCGGAGGGCTGCACCCTTGCCTTCTTTGGAGGAGGTGAGTCATGGTGCTTCCACTGCATTGACTGGGCTTTGGTCTCTGGATCATAGTGATGGACCCAGGTCTCATCCTGTGTAATCAGTCTTTTGAAAAATTTTGACTCATCTTCTTAGCACATCCCTAAAATCTTGCTTCTGGAATTCTTGCGTTCTTGCTTCTGGAAAAGTGTGAGCAACCTGGAAATCCATCTGGCAGACACCTTTTGCATATGCAAATGGTCATAAATGATAGTTTCCACAGACCCGGTACTAATCTTGACCTCATGGGCTATTTGGCGAATAGTTATGCGTCGATCTTCCAAAATGGCAGCCTCAACTTGACGGACAGATGCCTCATCAATGGCAGAAGGGGTGCGACCAGATCTGGGAGCTGTTTCCACAGAGTTCCGACCATGTTTGAATTCACGATGCCAGCGTTTTACAAGGTCATATGATGGGGCATCATCACCATAAGTTACTTTCATTTCATTAAAAGTCTCCCGTGGTGTGCGTCATTTCAAATACAAAAACCGGATCACTGCTCGACACTCAACATGCTCCATTTCCCACTTGACTCATTTCAAACACCTGTAAATCAGAAACCACAATTAGTTCGGAGCTGTAATTTGCCACTTAATCTATAGAGATATTAATAATTGCACATGCAAAATTTCAGCTAGATCAAACAACTGCAAGTGGGTCAGAGGCATTACTTATTGAACGCCCCTCGTATATATATATATGTAATAGTAATTTGATTCAGCCACATATGGCTTAAAGTTTCGTCCCTCTCATCGCACACACGAAACTTAAAGTAATGCGGAGCGGAATCAGGCTGTTATTAAATACATATGATTCCAATCAAATGTGTTGTAGGCTACTTTCTCCCAATTGTTCACTTGTTCGTGTATATATATATCCATCCATTCATCTTTCCACACACACACATATACACACATATACACACACATGTACATGTATGTATATATGTGGATGGATGGATGGATATGTATATATATATATATATATATATATATATATATATATATATTGTATGTATACTTATGTGTATGTACGTAAGTAAGTGCGCATATGCATCGACGAATGCGTATGCACACACACCTGCAACCATACGCGCGCGCGCACATTATATGATATAGAAGTTGCTTTTGAATATGTCGATAAAGATTTCGGCTCATCGACTCATCAATCCTCTATAGTTAGTATATGTGTGCTATGTATGTTGTATATAAGCTTATGTATATTTGTATGTATGTATGTATGTATGTTTGCTTGTTTCTATTTTCAATTGTTTAAAGTCGTCTTGTAAGGAATGTACTGGTTTCTAACAAAGTTACAAAGCTCCATCGAGAGACTGTAGAATAGAAAACAACGTGACACTCTGAACTTATGAAAAATTTGCATATTTGTACTGTTCCGTTCCACTTACAGATTGTATAAGAAATACGTGTGTTCGCTGGGTGATTTCTTTTTCTGAAAAGTCTAGCTGTTCAAATTGTTACTTTAGAATTTACTAACAAAATAAGGCGTAGAATATACCGCAAGTGGGCGTTCTGCATACAAATACAGTAATAACACATAGAGTTGAATAAACTCGAATAGGATAATCCAAGTAATAAGTAGATAAAACAAAATCCCTTTTGAGTGTCTCAAATTACCCAGATGATTTGTAGATAAAAATTAACTTTAATAGATGTTAAAGATATAAATTAAGAAAACTTGCAAGGGAGATAACGTTATCAAGATCAGTTGATTGAAGTGTTTGTACGATATATAACTAATGTAGATTGGAAAGGATTAAAGTTTTAAATATCAGAACTACGCCATTTTGCATTGTTTATAAATTCTAAACGTTTCACTCAACTAATTTTATCCCTTACTTATACAGTTTAAGCAAATCTAGAGGGCGACTTTCTCTACTAATTACTTCGGTAATCTCAATCAAAAATTTTAACTCGCTTATTTTATATATATAAGACCCTATTGTATATATATGAATTTTTCATGCAGGCGTATAGATTTTTCCATGTACGTATGCACAAATACCTGTGTCTTTATAAGTGTGTGGTTATTTGTTTTGTATGTATATAGATTGTATTGATAATATTGAATCCGCCATCATCAGGCAAACTCTTTACAAAGATAAATATTAAACATCGACGCAGGTATATCCAACATTAGCTTGACATGTCCGGGTCGATGTTTAAAATCTTTCAGGTTTAAAATTTCGCCCGATGATCGTAGATTACATGTTACTACGATGTAATTTTTTCACCGTGTTTGTGTGTGTTGTGTGTGTGTGTGTGGTGTGTGTGTGTGTGTGTGTGGATATATATATATATATATATATATATATATTATATATATTGTGTATATATATATATATATATATATATATATATATATATTATATATATATATATATATATTATATAATATATATATATATATATATATATATATATTGTATATAGATATCGGTATGCATGTTTGAATATTTGCATACATATACATGCGCATAGATATTTTTATTAATACATTGATACATGAATAACGCGTACGATTGCATGTATTTAGGCGATGGTCAGACATAGCTTTAGCCACGATTCTGTACACAAACAATAACACCTAATAAATCACTAACATATACAAGCTTGTACATATAGAGGATCATTAGCTCAGTGAATAAGATACTCGACTTCTTACTCAAAGAAGGTGAGTTCGAATCCCCATGGACGTTTCTTTGACAGATACGAATATATCTACAGTGTCTCATTTCAGTAAGTATTGGGGTAGATTCATTTAACTAAAAATTCTTCAAAGCGGTGTCCCAGGATGGCCGCAGTCTAATGACCGAAACAAGTACAACAAAAAATATATATTGTATATACAGCTTTTGTTATTTACCGTTTATTTGTTTAAGTTATTAGACTGCGGTCATGCTGGGGCACCACCTTGAAGTTTTTTTTAGTCGAATGAATCGACCGCAGTAGTTTTTAGTTAAGCCTGATACTTATCCTATCGGTGACTTTTGCCGAACCACTAGATCACAGGGACGTAAACACACCACCACCACCAGTTATCAAGCGGTGGAGGTGAGGACGAACGCTGACATAAACACACAAACACACGTGCACATACACATGCACACACATATATACAGGGTACGATGTGTAAATGCTCGCCATTTTAAATATTAAATTTTGCGCATTCGCATTGTTTGTTTTTGATTTTGTCAACTACACAATATGGTAGGGTCAGTTGGGCACCGTCTGTGAGAAAAGTAGCATCATGATGCAATTTACTTTACCTGAAATTTGGAAACACCATGCTGTGGTGCTTGGAATTCGCGCCAGAAGCTCCAATATGACCATTTCAGAGTGTTTGGGTGTCAATCTGAGGATAGTGTAGAGGATTTGGAAAGAGTTGGATGACTCTAATGGTGCTGACGAAGGTACTGCAGCTCACTCTGATCGTTGTGATAACTCACTCTGATCTTTGTGATAACTCACTCTGATCGTTGTGATAAGAAAAGAACTCCTGATTTTGTTGGTGAGATCCAGGCCATGATTGACAACGGTCCCTCCAGGTCAATCAGGTCCATCGCCAGCGACATGAGAGTGTCTGAGTTTCTTATAAGGCAGGTAGTGCATGAGAACATTCGGTATTCTTCATACAATATGAGAAAGGGCCAATTTTTATCCGAAGCCATCAAAGATTGGAGGAAATACCGCGCTACGAAACTTTTGAACAAACTCAGGAATCCTCTCCAACCGAACATTCTTTGGTTTTTCTCAGACGAGAAACTTTTCTGCCAGGAGCAGATGGTGAACATTCAGAACAGCTGTTGGCTTGCCGTGTCTCCAAAATATGTACCAAGAGTGATAAAAATCAAACATCCAGTCAACATCATGGTGTTTGGAGTGATCATTGGTGATGGCGACGTTATGCCTCCATTCATCTTCCCACACGACCTCAAGCTCAACACAGAGGCCTACATCTAGTGTCTGGAGGAGGTAGTGCTGCCCTGGGTCAAGAGGGTAGCTGTTAGAAGACCCTGTGTCTGGCAACAGGACTCTGCACCATGCCACACAAACAGGGGAGTCCAGTCATGGCTGTCAGACAATTTCTGCGACCACATTACCCCTAGCATCTGGCCACCTAACTCCCCAGACTGCAACCCCTTGATTATTATGTGTGGGGTGCAGTTGAGCGAGAGACCAACAAAACTTTTTATAACACCAAAAGTGAACTAAAAGCAAAGGTTATGGCAGCATTCACCAACTTCAAAAAAGAGACCGTCTAGAAGAGCTGCAGGAGATTCCGAAGTCGCCTGGAGGCCGTAGTTGAAGCAAATGACGATTTTATTGAATAAATTTACCCTTTAGAATTTCAAGATTTTCTATGTAATTTTGGTAAATATATCTGTTAAAATTAGATGTCTTTGTTATTTTCATTTTTGCGTAATTTAGATGACAGTTTATTCACCGCACGCTGTATGTACGACGGACTTCTTTCAGTTTCAGTCTACCAAATATATTCACAAGGTTTTGGTCCGCCCGAGGTTATAGGAGAAAACACTTGCCCAAGGTACCACGCAATACGACAGAATCAGGAGCCATGTGGTTGAGAAGCAAGCTCCTTACCACGCAGCCACGCCTGCGCCTATGCAAGGATTATTCAATACTTTTTTGTAGAGCACTTATTTACAAGAGTGATGACAGTGAGTTCGACGTTTCGACTTGTTAACCTTACACACATGCGTACATTCACACACACATATATGTATATGTATGCATGCATATATTAGTATACATACATACATACATATATATATGTATATATATATATTCATTTGTACACATACAAACACTCACACACACAGACATTTACTTATTCCCATACACACACACACTTATATATACATATATATATATATATATATTATACCATAAAAGGACAAAATGAAATAAGCAGAACAAGAGTCACTGATGAGGTCACAGAATGTGTGACGAAGGAACCTTCACAAGCGTATAAGCAAACAAAATCTAAAGTGAAAATCGAATAAATAGTGCATATTGGCAAGAAAAATATACCATCTCCAAGTATAACAATATGTATGTATATATATGTATCTATCTATCTATCTATATATATATATATATATATATATATATATAATATATATATATATATATATATATATATATATATATATATATATATATTTTTATACACATACATATATGTATATACACATCCATTTATCCATCCCTCCATACATACATTCACACATACACACATATCCATAAACATATATACACATACATATATACATACATATGTATATATATATATTAATATTAATTTTCATGCGTAGTTACATAGTCACATTTCAGTAATAGTAACGTGTTTTATTTTTGTAAGGAATAAGTTATTTGACTGTTACATCAAAGTTTCTGCTCACTCGCCGTCATCTTACGGCAAATTTGCTTATGTTTTCCATGCATTATATTTATATTTATATATTTTGAAGGCGATTCATCTTGTGGGTGGAGCAATGTGGTTGCATTCCGGCAGAACATGAAAAAAAAAAATGAAGGAAAAGGAGGGAAACAAAGCAAATGTGTAGGACTGGGGTACAGATGAATGGATGGTAAAGATATATTCTTGATCTGACAGCACAACCATATTGGTACAAGTCGGATGGCAACTGCTAAGTTGATTATCTTTTGTATGAGGAATTATTGTTTGCTTATATGCTATTGTTTGGCTTCATTCAAGCACGTATGTAAAAACAGGTGCTTAGAGTTAGATTTGTATAGGAGAACAGATGACAGATAACTCATAGACAGATTACATTCAGCAGTTTCTGTTGAACTTTTTCGACTCCAGTCAGGTGATTTCTCTTTGGTTGGTTGTTGGTTATAGTTGGTGTAAGAAATTAATAGTAGATTTTATGCTATTTACTCTTTTACTTGTTTCAGTCATTTGACTGTAGCCATGCTGGAGCACCGCCTTTAGTCAAGCAAATCGACCCCAGGACTTATTATTTGGAAGCCTAGTACTTATTCTATCGTTCTCTTTTGCTGAACCGCTAAGTTACGGGGACGTAAACACATCAGCATCGGTTGTTAATCGATGTTGGGGGGACAAACACAGACGCACAAACATATACACACACACACATACATATGCATAAATGAAGATGGGTATTGTTATTTATTGTTAATATAGATTTTGTTCATCTAAATATTCCATTGGCAGTACAGGGCTCTCTCTCTCTCTCTCTCTCTCTCTCTCTCTCTCTCACTGTCTCTCTGTCTTTCTCCCTTCCTTTCTCTTCCTCCGCTCTCTCTCTATATATATAACACATAAATGCACAGACACAAATACGCGCATGTAAGACTTCAAACTTTTATACTTTGAAACATACGCGCATACACACACACTCACACTCTCACATGTGTTTGTGTATGTCTACACATATATATGTGTATATACGTATATATATATATATAATATATATATATATATATATATAACTTACTTGGAGAAATAAGAAAGTGACGCGAGGCGTTCAATCATATAATAACATTTTAACAATAAAAACTATGCATACATACATATATATATGTACATACCTACATCTATATGTGAATATATATATATATATATATATATATTATATATATATATATATATATATATATATATATATATATATATATGAGTACAGGACACCACAAATAAACGTAGAACACACAACGAGAAACGAAAACATAAAAACAAACAAGGAAACGGACTTTTTTTAATAACGAAAAAACAGAGTACAAGACAAACAATACAAGGATTATTCCCCTTCATCAGCTGCCCCTGGTTCGACTCAATGAGTGTTTCGAAGGTAAGGGCAGAACACGATCCGGCCGAAACAGCCCTTCCTGCAAAATGAATTAAATAAAATTCTTTTGCAGAAGAGTAAAAAAGAAAAAAGTGACAAGAACAGGACGTAAAAGCAATACAAATAAAAATACAGTACACATAAAGAATAAAAACAGGACAAGGAAACCAACATTAAGGGCTATTTTAAGCCTAGACGGTGGAAAAATTCGTTGGAACGCAATTCAGAAAATCGACTTGCTAGAGACAGAAGAAGTCGATGTTGGCTTGTTGAAATCTGCGAGCGAAAGGTAGTTTA
>NC_043012.1:55357602-55375102 GCF_006345805.1 Octopus sinensis | reverse complement strand
TTCTAAGTTTACAGAAAGAGACTAACTCTGAATTGCGGTCCAGTGTCTAATTTTAGAGAAGGAATTGAATTAAGCGGTGTAATGTAGGAAAGGTCTATTATTTACTTGCTATTTTTGTGCGGATCTCAATAATATTCAATTAATGCTACGTAGAATGCTTTGGGCTTCAATGACCATATATATTTAGAAAAATAATGTATCGTTTTTCTTATTTGAGTTACGAAATGTATCTGTGTGTTGATGGTATTTTGTTTTGAACCAGTTACCAGTGAAACTTATAAATGAGATTGAAGTCATGTTTGTGGTGTTGGAGGTTACTGATGCGCTATAAATTATGATAAATACAAAGTAAATTATGGTCTAAAGGGCAGGATGAAAGGTGTTACAATTGCAATTTGTTGGGTTGGGTATATAGTGTAAGTTTTCATATATAGATAATTTTGATTCGCTCTGCTTTGGTATATGTTTTCAAAGTAGCTAGTTGTATAATGTGATATTGCCACATTGTGTTTATTTATACATTTGTGTTTGTGATACTTATGGTTAGGGTAGAAGTGTGTTTGAAGTGTTTTGAAGAAGAAACCCGTTATTGGCGTAGAGACTTATAGATTGAAAGGTGAAACGAAGCAGGTAATTTTTCTTGTTTGTTTCAGGCTTCTAAGTTACTATCGGTGTGGTGTTGTTTCTGTATTGGAATGTTTTTTTCTATCAGCTATTGCGAAATGCTTCGATATATGGTGTTTCAATTTCGTTGAATTCATAGCCATTAGATATTATCAAGACTTTTCTTATTTCTTTATTGCCTACAAGGGGCTAAACATAGAGGGGACAAACAAGGACAGACAAACGGATTAAGTCGGTTATATCGACCCCAGTGCGTAACTGGTACTTAATTTATCGACCCCGAAAGGATGAAAGGCAAAGTCGACCTCGGCGGAATTTGGACTCAGAACGTAGAGGCAGACGAAATACCGCTAAGCATTTCGGCCGGCGCGCTAACGTTTCTGCCAGCTCGCCACCTAGTCAAAACTTTTCTGCTCACAGAAATACACTACAATGTCACACCTCTTTTGCCGCCATATTGCTCCACTCAGAAGTTGAACCCGAGAAAAGTATATAGAAGCCATGCAATAACAAACTAATTTACAGTCTTATGACGGTTACTAAGCCGAAACATCGAGTTGTCCGCCTTTTTGCTTGTACAATTAAAACAGATATATGTGCATGGATGAATATGTGTAGTGTGTGTGTGTGTGTGTGTGTGTGTGTGAGAAAGAGAGAGAGAGAGAGAGAGAGGGGGAGAAAGAAAGAGGGAGAGAAGGAGAGAGAGGGAGAGAAAGAGAGGGATGGAGAGCGATAAGGAGAGAGAGAGAATCAAGGCCATGAGAGACAGGTATTCTGACCAGCTTTCTATAATATAAATTAAACGTCTGGCGCTCGCTACTCATATACTTGAAAGTTCCCTCTAGGCAGAACTCTGGTCTATCACAATATCAATCCCAGCTGCTGCTAGAACATTCTTTCAGCTTTAGTTTGACTGGAGCCACGCGGAAGAAACTGCCTTGCTCAAGAAAGCAATGCCCAGCCCAACCCCGGAATCAAACGCCTGATATAACAACAACGAGGATTTACCATGATATAAATGGTAAATTATAAGTAGGTTTTTTAATGAACACAAAGGTTATCAATATCTGCATTTTTTGTCTCTGTCTCGCCCAGTTATTAGTAAATCTAATGCGTACATTACTTATTACTATTGAGTTTTAAATAAATAGGATTAAAAAATGAATTATAAGATTAATATAGTTGTGGGAGTTTGGCTTAGGGGGTGGCCTGGAAGAAAATTGAATTTTCAATCAATTATTTCAAATTCGAGTGAGACAATGGAAGGGTCGGGGCCCTTTCCCTTCCAATTTCTTTGATGCTAAACGCAACATTACAGCCTGGACATCGGATACGTTTACTGGCTACGTATTTCTCATCTGAAATTCTTTGGCGGGAGACCTTACTCCGTCATCCGGTTTAGCATCACTACATGTTCTTGGGTAGCTTTCATTAACTTCTTACTGTTATTACCACTGTTCCTGGGTGGTAGACTAATTCCGCTACCCGGTTTAACACTATCATTCAGTATTAACACTATTGTTGCGAGCATTTAGGCTGGGCCTCGGATCTGAGTGTAACTCTCTCTTATATGTCTCGGAGGCCATGAAAGAGATTTACGCGTACACTTCCTTCCTTGATTAAACGGCTAAAAGAAAAGGTAAGTATTTTTTTCTAAACGTCCGAGAGATGTTAAGGTGCAGTGCTTACCACAGGAAAGATTCCCAAGTGATTTGGAACGTATTCCCGGCGACTAATTGAACTGATTTGCTAATTATTATTTGCGCTGACCAAATGAGTATTCTATATAGTCGTTTGTCTCCCCCAAAATAGAAGCCAAATCTTCCACAAATTATACCCAGCAATTTTAAACGAGCAAAAAAAAGCCGTTGTGATAGTCTATTCAGTCTATCACACCGGTGTTGTCCAAAATACATCGTGACATACCAAGTCGGGACGATCATAGGTGGAAAGTCTTTGAGCGTATGTATGCTCGATCAGGGTGGACGTGAGGTTAATAAAAACAAAAATTACTACTACTACTACTACTACTACTACTACTACTACTACTACTACTACTACTAAAACGGTGGATTTGATCTGCTTGTCCAGTATTATATATCCTCAACTAACTAGAAACCGTACCCACAATCTCCTTCAAATCACATAGTACCATCTTAAATAATCGGTAAGAATATGTTGCATAGTGTAGTCCTGGATAACCCTAAAAAGACGGGATGGTCACTACTGGAATGTTTTGATTAAAGGTCAGCACAATTGGAGTAAACCTGGATCTGAACAACAACAACAACAACCACGGCAACACATAGTAAATAGAAAATACTTATCGTCTTTTACCCATAATATTCCAAGGAGGGAGGAGCTATTGTCTTGTGGCCATACTGGGGCACCGCCCTGAAGGGCTTACATATTCATATAGTCTAGTACTTATTCTGCTGGACTCTTTTGCCGATCGCAAAGTTACGAGGACGTAAACAAGCCAACACCAGTGGTCAAACGATGGTGGTGCAAGAAAACAGAAATACAAACATGTTTATTTTACTCTGCGGCCTTTTAAAATTTTGAAAAAAATCCATAGATCCACAATACTACCTTTACGAATCCATAGAGGTCTTCGGACCCCTGAATGGTAACCGCTTCTCTACACAGTCTTTTAGCCTGCTAGAAACAGCACCCAAGTCTCCCTCAAATCAGACTCTGTGGTCTAAAAAATAACGAGAGACTCAGTAGGTGATATAGTTTTAGACATATGTATCATAATTATATTATAATCATATTATATATGTTATAATCATATTATAATCAGACATAGTACATGTCTGATTATAATTCGAGTGTGACATGGCTGAAATGTCTTTAATTGCAGTTCTACTTGATCGGAGGTGGTTATTGCTAAGACTATCGACTGAAATGATGATAAACAATTGCCGTGAATCAATTTGTTTTATCGGCTAAAACGTTCAATTTTAGTATTCAAAGCATAAGTAACAATATCGTATTTATAGTAAATGGCTGACTGCCAAACTTGCACTAATGTATACCATAATGCATCGGGAATGTCTAAAGGAAGCAGCAATAATGACGTCATAGCATTCACCGGTGCTTTAAAGACTTAATCTTTGCGGTGCTTTCCGGATCTTGATGAGCGACAAAGAAATTGAAGAGCAGGAATTTTGATTTCGTCTTCAATAGCTGGATCAATACTGGACTGCAATGTTATTATCAGTTCGAATATGCCATTGGCAAGTTCGAACTTGTAAACAAGCCATTCACTGTGTTTTGTCATGGAGAAAATTTTTCGCTGTAGACAAATGGTCTGAATACACCTAAATCAGCTCGCAGCGCCAGTCTGGATAATCGGTGCTGCGATCTGATTTAGGTGTATTTACCTAAATCAGTTCGCAGCGTCTTTTACATTTGTCTGCAGCGAGAAATTTTCGCCATGACAAAACGCAGTGAATGGCCTGTTTACGAGTTCGAACTTGCCACTGGCAAATTCGAACAGGTAATAACGTTGCATTTATACACATCACTGCTTAGCGCCCCCACCCCACACTATTGGGCTGTTTCCGCAAGCATGTTGCTCGCCGATCCCAGCCTCTCAGCAAATCACTACGGAAATCAGCAGCGCAGCATCCATCAGCGGATCCAGAGTTTACCCGAGTCGGGTAATTTCAACAAGTTGACATCGCGTCCATTAGAAGCGAAACTTTCTTCATTGGAATCAGAGTTTGGTTCGATATATTCCAGATGAGAGTATATTTTAAGTAGAGACAGGCTCAGTGCGATCTGATAGTTATCGATACGAGCATAATGATAAGTAAGGTGAATTAATTTAAATTGAAACCACCACCCCCAATTGGCTCACATTTATTGTTAGGATTAAACTGCCAAAGCGAAGCCTCTCCAGGTTCTAACATTCATCCAAGTAAAAGTTGTTTTATTGACAGTCGTATATATTTATTGCCCACAGAGGGCTAAACGCAGAGGGAACAAACAAGGACAGACAAAGTGATAAAGTCGATTACATAAACCCCACTGCATGACTGGTACTTATTTAATCGACCCCGAAAGGATGAAAGGCAAAGTCGACCTCGGCGGAATTTGAACTCAGAACGTAACGGCAGACGGAATACCTATTTCTTTATTGCCCACAAGGGGACAAACAAGGACAGACATAGGTATTAAGTCGATTACATCGACCCCAGTGCGTAACTGGTACTTAATTTATCGACCCCGAAAGGATGAAAGGCAAAGTCGACCTCGGCGGAATTTGAACTCGCAACGTAACGTCAGACGGAATATCCGCTATGTATTTCGTTCGGCGTGCTAACGATTCTGCCAGCTCGCCGCCTTTCGTATTGTGACAGGTGAATAGTACTACCTAGAAGGGCTCTTATAGTATGGAGTGATTCCCCCATACATCACTCCGTTGTTTTTCTGGAAGCTTTCTTGAATGAATGACAAATGTTATTGTTCTCCATAGTACTTCATGTAGACATTCCATTTGACTGTTTCTAGTACAGAGATATGGATTTGCTTTAGTTTGATCAATATTATTTTGATTTTGCTGGAAAATGTTAACAATGAATATGTAGGTCAGCATTCCGATTATCACTCTTTACCGCGTACATGACAATCTATCATCGGTTGGCAGATAACAGCACGCATCAGCAAGCAATTTATTCGATGAAGTTTAAACAAAAGCCACAGAAACTTGTTAGGTTCATTAGTCTAAGATGAAGGCACGTGGCCAAGTGATTCGGGTGTCGCATTCACGATTGCGCGAGCGTGGTTTCGATTTTCAGAAATGGCTGTGAACAAAACTTCATTTCCCGTTACTCCAGTCCACTGAGCTGTAAATGAACCTTGTAGCTGATTGGTGTACAGGATTCAGGAAAATCACCCGAGCGGAGGTCTCGCGAGCCACGTTTTGTTTTCAGCGATCGAAAGGATGAATACCGCAACTCGTACCGTGACTCTCGACTGACTGGGATCGATGGTTAAACTCCATCGAAGATTGATCGATTGAGTCCAGGGTTACTTTGGCTGACAAGACACAACGATGTTGAAATGCAGAGTGTCGTAAAGTTTCTTTATGCTAATGAATTAATCACATATTCGTCTCAAAGGTGTTTTTCTAGCATTTTCACGTTCGAATTTGCCGAAACGTATTAAACATGAATATGGAAGCCATCGTGTTGACTCTCGCCCTTGGTGGGTAATATTGTTCGCCAAAAATGTAGAAACATCTCGATTCATAAATTAGGGTCTTCTGTCTCGGTGGGTTGAAGTTAGGGCTCCAAATCTGAAGAATATATTTTGAAGACAGCAATAACTGTAGAAGCTATCATATCAGAACATGCAAACACAAAAGCAGATCATGAGTTTTTATTTATAACTGACATGTAGAAAGATTTAGGCGATGGTAAGAGGACATTTGAAGCCGACCATATGACGCTTACATTGTTGTGTGTACATGAGAAATATGCTACCAACCGTACTCTCGATTCCGAGCGTGCAATACATTCAATATAGATTTGTTGCTTTTTTATTTTTCGGTTTTGCTTCAACGTTTTCCAAAGAAAGTGGCGAGTTCATATATCTGACATAGTATCATAATAAAATCACCCTAGAATGAAACAAAAATTTATGGAATTAAGCATACGACATCAGATGACGATTGGAGATCAAATCGATTGAAACAGCCCAAATATATATATATATTAAAAACATCTCTCGTCTCTGAAGACGAGGTTAATACTTCGAAAATTTTGAATCATATATGTGTTAAACATATACGGTCCTCTAGCGGTCGCAGTTATGACAAGGAAGATAATCCTTTCAACACATGAAGCAGGATTATGGTTTGTTTTGTTTAAAAACCTTGTGAAAGGTTATTGTCATCGAGCGGACCGATTATCAAAGCCATCCCAGAAGTGACCAACCGTCTTTTTATTTTCAGATGTAAGTATGTATCTAAAACTACATTATTCAAAGTGACCTTCTCTTTTTCTTTATAAAGGTAAATTTGGTTGCTATTTTTTGCAGGTTGGACAACTGTGTAGAATCTCCATCGTTGAGTTGCAAAATGAATATTTTCTCTGTGTGAATGAGTGCGTATATATATGTGTGTGTGTGTGTGTGTGTGGTGTGTGTATCGGTGAAACTGGTTCCATAGACTTACACACACACATAAACATAAAAACAACAGCAGACACATACACACACATAGCTATACATGTAGACACAGTAAAATACGTAATCATACGTACTTTCACACAAACACAAAACAGGGCCTACACTTGCATACATACATACACACACATACACACACGCACACACACACACACACACACACACATACACATACTCACGTATGCAGACAGTTACATGCTCACAACCTCACACTCCTACGCAGTCAGAATGTCACACGTAGTTACACATAAACGCATAACTAAACACAAATATATACGCACAGTCATACACACACACACACACACACACACACACACACACACACACACACACACAGACATACACACACACTAACACAGAGAGAAATACACTCCACCCACCCCACCCACACAAACGCACACATACAAACACTGCAATAGCACACATAAACATGTACAGTAACGCACATACAGAAAATGCATACATACATACATACATACATACATACACACTTGCACACACACACACATACACATACAGAAAACACACACACACATAATAGACAACAGTACACACCACATACACATACCCATACGCACAACACATTCACACAAATAAACACACATTCATACACAGATACACTCACAAACATGAATTACACGCACACACACACACACACACACACACACACATGCGCGCGCGCACATACATACACACACACAACGATATCATTCCTAGAGAATCTGGTTCTTATTGCCGACACTTCCGTGAAATGTAGAATTTACTGTAAGCAATTGCAGTTCCACGATGCATACTACGACTCCTGCCTGTTGGGGATTTGAACTCAAGACCTTTCAAATGGTAAACCGACTTCTATATCTTCCAAGCTGCTTCTCTTCTGGACTGAAAAATGGATGATAAAGATAACGGTGGTGAGGTTAGGTCTACGTCTGCTACCGTGCAATTCCTTACGTGATGTAGTGGTGGTAGTAGTAGTATAGTAGTAGTAGTAGTAGTAGTAGTAGTAGTAGTAGTAGTAGCAGCAGCAGCAGCTGCAATTGCAGTAATAGTAGTAGTAGCAGCATAGTTCTAGTTGTAGTAGTAATAGTAGTAGTAGTAGTAGTAGTAGTAGTAGCAGCAGCAGCAGTAGTAGCAGCAGCAGCAACAGCAGCTGGAGTAGTAGTAGTAGTAGTAGCAGCAGCAGCAACAGCAGCTGGAGTAGTATAGTAGTAGTAGTAGTAGTAGTAGTAGTGGTAGCAGCAGCAGCTGGAGTGTTAGTAGTCGTGGTAGCAGCAGCAGCAGCTGGAGTGGTAGTAGTAGTGGTAGCAGCAGCAGCAGCAGTAGTAGTAGTAGTAACAGTAGAAGTAGCAGCAGCATACCACAGTAGATGTTGTAGTAGTAGTAGCAACAGCAGCAGCAGCAGTAGTATTAGCCGCATAGCAATAGTATAACGGTAGAGCAACAACTTCAGATCGACCAATGCTTTGTGAGTTAAATTTTGTTGACAGAAAGTTGCGAGGAATGGCGTAGATGTGAGTAGAGAGTGGGGTGGGGTGGGGTGGGGTGGGTAAAGATTCTGTCCTCGTAGACTTAAGCTAATCCGTCACCCAATCTAACACCACAGCGTGACCCTTAAATATCCTTAGTGGAGTCTACTTTGCTGCAAGTAATTCACACGGATCTCTGTTTTGACGGTACCAAACTTCTTTTCTTCTCACCAATATCGGAACCCTTAAATTCACTAGCGTAGTCAAGGGCAGTCCACCTCGGACGGCACTTTTAAAGGGGCCGCACTCTCGGGTAGTAGTAGTAGTAGTAGTAGTAGTAGTAGTAGTAGTAGTAGTAGTAGTAGCAGCAGCAGCAGCAGTAGCAGCTGGAGTAATAGTAGTAGTGGTAGCAGCAGCAGCTGGAGTAGTAGTAGTAGTAGTAGTAGTAGTAGTAGCAGCAGCAGTAGTAGTAGTAGTAGTGGCGGCAGCAGCAGCAGTAGTAGTAGTAGTAGTAGTAGCAGTAGGCAATGTGTGTGTTTTGTGGGGTTCGGGGGCGGCACACTAGTGCTTGAACTGGGTAATGGATGTTGACGTTCCTCTTCTGAGTTGGTAATAAAAAAAAAAAAACTAGAAAAATCAAAATGGCTGAACTTCTTGTTGATTGTTTATTCTCTCGGATCATTTCTTCATTGACTTTGAAAAAGAGAAATATTTTTTAAAAAAAACGAAAATATAAAGCAAGAACACGAAAATCACAATTCTGTTTATATTTCCCATCAAGAAATCAAATTGATGTCACTCATGGATAAAAACTGAACGTACAAAAAAGAAGAAAACTTTACCTTAGCAGAAACATTCTTGGTATTTTAACTTTATGACCTACAGTAGATCTGTTCTTACTCACACACACACACACACACACACACACCACACACACACACACCACACACACACACACATTAAAAATAGGGATAGCCGGTTTATGGGATTACCTTGTTTCCCGTCTATAAAGGGTTTAGCTTTATGGCGTATCGTCAGATCCCAAATCATGTTGGCCCATGGGATCTAATGATACGCCATAAAGCTAAACCCTTCACGGACGGGAAACCTAAGGTAATCCCATAAACCGGCCTTCCCCATTTTTAATTTATACTGCTCTATATCTTAGAGTGTGCTTCTTCTTTCAGATTTATGTTTTTTACAGACGATATATATATATATATATATACACACACACACATATGCAGTAGCAAAGATACCCGGCGTTGCTTGGGATTAAAATGAAATAGTTTGTATATATATTACAGTTTTGTTGAAGCAGGTGATACGAGAAAGTGAAGCATTGATGACAAAACATTTGTGGAGTAAATGATGCTCTAATTCAGTTAAGCAACATGTCATGCGTCTGTTTGGAGGAATCCAAGCCCTAACATGTCTTAGGGTTGGTGGGGAGTAAGTGATTTTTGAACGCACCGAAAAGCTGACAGTGGATATCCTCTCCTTTGCAGCGGTTGGCACTGCGTCTAGCACGACCCATCGGATGGTTGACAGTCGAATGAATGTAGGTGTACTGGCGATATTGTACGTAAATGGGTACATTCCACAAATGGGCTACAATGGGAGACGTCAACAGGGAAGTGAACTGTTGAAATGTTGCAGAAGGCGACGGGTTGACATTGGTTTGCTGGTGTGGCTGTATAAAAAGAAACATAAACTGAGCCACATACGCACTCACAGACTCATATACACATTCATATAGAAAATGTGACGACACTCATATACATATAGTAAGACAGACACACACACACACAGACAGACATAACTTTTCACCTCAGTGTTTTTTTTTCAGTCGTCACATATCTATAAGTATGCGTGGATGTGTGTTTTAATCCAAATGAAAATAAAAATTATTATACATATACTCTCACATACAGTCACATACATATAGTAAGTGAAACACAGACATACATTAACGCATATGTAGATGTGTATGTATGTTTAATAACGTATGTAACGCAGAAACACCCACGCGCTCAAAGACACATACAAAACTCATAAATCAACACTCATACACTCACAGACACATACACACTCATACACAAAATGTGACGTCGTCGTCGTTGTCGTGGTATAAAATATTCTGTATTATAGTTGACTATGGAATTATTATCCCTATAAAATGTTATATCGTTTTAATCGAAATAAAAAAATTACCTTGTAAAATTTGATTTGGTTGAGCCGTTTGAGAATGCATAGGGAACAGACAGACAGACGAAGGTATTAATATATATAATTAGGGTGCTAAGAAGTACCGGCTTTGATAAAGAAAGGAGTCATAAAAAATGCTCCGAAGCCACAGTAATCATCGCTAAATTTTTACAGGCATGATGAAAAAAAAAATTGAATAAGAATTGTGTTTTACTTCTGCAAGATTGCCAAAAAAAAAAAAAGAATGGCAATAAAATTGAGATCATGGTTTCGAATTTAGCGTCAAAAAGCACATGATTTTCTTCAGTGAAATCTACAAGTAACAACACTGTTCAATTCATTTTCCAATGCCTGTGTTCGTTAGAATGCTTCAGTCTCATTGAGAAAAAAAGAGTATGTGAATTATTTATAAATATATAAAAGAACATTTTTACTCTTTTACTTGTTTCAGTCATTTGAAGATCTTCAGCTAGCAGGCCTCTGCTACTCTAGACCGATGATGGGCAAAGACCCTGAAACATGCGTGTCTCTAGATGCAGGCCTAGCTGTTGGGGGTATTTGTCTCCCCTTCGTAAATATATAAGGACACAGGAAATGTGTCAAGGCTGACAGGAAGCGTCGATGCTTCCTAGGGCTAAACAGCGGTGGTGTAATTCCCTTACAGGACTGTCACGTTAAATAGTTAGCAGGCTGGATAAAATACTTAGCGACATTTCATCTGTCTTTACGTTCTGAGATCACATTCCAATGAGGTTGACTTTGCCTTTCATCCTTTGAAATTGATAAAATAAGTACCAGTCAAGTATTGGAGTCGATGTAATCGATCTCCCGCTTCCCTAAAAAAATTGCTGGCTCTGTGCCAAAATTTGAAACTATTATTTTTTTCTTCTTTTCTTCTTTCAATTTTCTTTCCATTTCTTGCCGAGTGTCTTCCCGACACCTAGGGCAAAAAAACTCACTGTATACATTTGTAGGCCATTAAGATAAACTCACCAGATTGTCCACTTACAAAGTCAAGTTACGTGATAGAAAGACAGGAAGAAACAAAGAAAAAGGAAAGAAGACAAAACAGAAAAAATAGGAAAAAACAAAATCAAAAAAATTAAGCCAAAGAAAATAAATAAAAATTAAACCAAAGAAACCAAAGAAAAAGGAAAGGAAATAATTTACAGCGACAACGCTCTTCTCAGTACGTGTGACGTACCAGTTAAAACAATCTTTTGCATTTCTTGCATGGATGGTAAACCAAGGTTCATTCTCAAATAATTTTCAGTTTTTAGATCATTCCGAGTGCTCCTACAATTACTGGTATTGTAACCGTCTTGAGATGCCGCATTGTTTTCTGTTTCAATCAGGATATTATGATCACAAGGTATGTTCATGTCAATCAATAAACAGACTTTGTTGTTTTGGTCTTTCACTACAATGTCTGGTTTATTAGCTTTGATGGTTTTTCACAACAATGGCTGGTTTATGAGCTTTGTACATACTGGAAAGTCCCAAAAAATCGTTACATTTTCTTCCCCACTTTACAGCCTCAGGTTTTGATTTTATAATGCCGACATATTAACCAGTGTAGATATTGGCCAACTCTGCCATGTCTTGGTGTATTATTGTTCGTCGCTCCATTCTGAGTTCAAATTCCACCGAGGTCGACTTTGCCTTTCATCCTTTCGAGGTCAATAGTATAAGCACCAGTTTCAAAATGGGGCCGACATAATCGACTCCTCCCCTCCCCCCAAACTGCTGCTGGAAAAATTTGAAACCATTATTATTATTATTATTATTATTATTATTATTATTATTATTGAGTGAGAGAGCAGTTCATGCCATCAAAGTGACACTGGGGTAAAATATACGAAGCCCAATATACCCATCATGACTACCCGTCTGATAAAGGTACACCAGGCACATGCATCACAACCATATGTGCGCGACATGGTGATCTCATATCAAGATAAACAGCACATGACCTTGCAGGTGGAGCCCAGTTAGAATTTTCTTCAGGTTGAGTAGCCCATCCTGCTCAAAAGGTCCCTGAATAAGGGTTGCTTTAGGATGTTGAACGAAACACCTATGTTTCCAGAGGTGAATTATTCAAACCCCAAAGAATCCCTCTCAACACATGGCCATGATGCTCCCCCACTACTTCTGCTCGTGATCAGAGATGCACATATCGTCAGCCACTAAGGGACATGCTCAACTGGTTAAGGCCAAACAACTGACAAGCAAATCTGTGGTATTGAGCAGAATATTTGCTGTAGCCCATCTTTTATACCAAGACAAAACAATGTACATGATAACACTTCCAATCAGTTAAGATCAGAAGCCATGAGAGCCACTGCCTGGTACTGCATCAGGGCATTTATTATTATTATTATTATTATTATTATTATTATTATTATTATTATTATTATTATTATCATCATTGAGTGAGAGAGAAGTGCATGCCATCAAAGTGACGCTGGGGTAAAAATATACGAAGCCCAGTATAGCCATCATGACTACCCGTCTGATAAGGGTACACCAGGCACATGCATTACAACCATATGTGCGCGACATAGTGATCTCATATCAAGATAAACAGCGCATGACCTCTCGGAGTGGGGCCCAGTTAGAATTTTCTTCTGGTCGAGTAGCCCATCCCGCTCAAAAAGGTCCCTGAATAAGGATTGTTTAAGGATGTTGAACGAACCACCCATGTTTCCAAAGGTGAATTATCCAAACCTTAAAGAATTCCTTTCAACACACGGCTATGATGCTCCCCCACTACTTCTGCTTGTGATCAGAGATGCACATATCGTCAGCCACTAAAGGACATGGTCAACTGGTTAAGGTCAAACAACTGACAAGCAAATCTGTGGTATTGAGCAGGATATTTGCTGTAGCCCATCTTTTATACCAAGACAAAACATGTACATGATTTTTATTATTATTATTATTATTATTATTATTATTATTATTATTATTATTATTGTTGTTGTTGTTGTTGTTATTATTATTATTATTATTCTTATTATTTTTATTATTATTATTATTATTATTATCATCATTATCATTATTATTATTATTATTATTATTATTATTATTATTATTATTATTATTATTATTATTATTTCGAAGTAACAGTGGAATGGAGCTACATAAATAATTTTTTAGATGCGTTCAATAACTGTGAGTTTTATTTTGAAATTAAATTAGATTGTAGGTTGGAATTCTGCTATTGTAATAAGTTCTCCTCGGATAGTTAATAATGAAATTTTGTCTGCTTATAAATATCAATAAATCCTGCAAAAACAACGATTAGATTAGATTAATTTTCACAAACAATACACTGATAGAATCCATACCCAACAAAAGGCAATCGAAGTTTTACAATTTGACGCAAGGAACCATTATTTACTTGTAGGTGTATTTCTACTTGCGGCGATATTTCCCCGGGTGGGTTGAGCCGGCTCTGACCAACGAATTCACCACGTCCCTCACGAAGGCTGACCGCTCCTTCGGTCGACTGCAGTCAAAGTTGTAATGTATATCCACTCCCGTTTCCTCTGCCAAAGACCAGAGAGGCAGTGGGGATGGGGGAGCATTGTGCTTCCACGTCCACCTTTAAGGCCGCCAGTCACGTTTTCGGTTTTCCTCCAGCTCGTTTGCACCAGCCTAGGAGGGGAGCCGGGTTGGCCGCCTTACGAATGAATTCTCCTGGAGGCTGATGGAGAGTATAACCAAAACGCCTTAGAAGTCTTGTGAGTAGAGCTTGTTGCAAGGAGTTGATGCAACGACACTGTCGTATTTCGGGGTTCAAAAGTGGTCGAACGTGCAGACAGTAGAGGTCGAAGACTTCGAGTTTTCGGAGATCTTAAGCTCTCATTCGCTAGGATTCGCACCCACAGAGAAAGATGGTCCATATGAACACTTGGAAAATATGTACTTTCGTGCGAATTCTGATCTCCGGTCGTGAGTAAAGGTGACAGAACGCAAGACGAGCGCTGTTGACGTGTAGGTTAATCTCGTCATTTCCCTGCTAGGTTGCCGTGAATGTTGACCCGAAGTATTTGAAGTGGATGCGCGAACCATTACCAATGAAATCACTCGAACTTTATTCATACAAATCTTGAGTTTTGGTAGATTTATCATTTGCATAAGAAGAAAATAGAAAGTATGATGCTGGCACAAGCGATAATGCATTGCGAGTCAATGGAATTTTTTTAAATGTATGTCATTTTAAGTAAGTATAGGTGCTCACGTCTCTACTGGGATCAGTGACTAGGTAGGAATATACCAGCTATCAAAATCATAGCCGTCACCTATGATGTAAGAGGTTTTTCTCGGTCCTCTTAAAAGAAAGACCTGACTTCTCATCACAAATGGCAAGAATGAAGAAAGACTCGCACTTATTGTTTTTATAAACTATAGATTCAAAATAATTATGGACAATAATGGTGCCGTTGCCATAACCTTAGACGTTGCATTATATTTAAACAATATCATAAACATTATAACGCAACCTTCATGATATTTACGTCACAAACAGAACGAAAATTTCAATTTTATTCACAGGTTATCCAACCATCCAAGAAGTATTATCAACAACATCGTCAAAAGCATATCTCAGGCTCAAATCACCCCACTAATGAGAAAATCACCACAAATTTTACTACTTATTACAACGTTATACCAAGAGTTGATTAAAGAATAACGTGTATAAACCCACTAAACCCATAATAAACAAGGAGAAAAGCAGACCATCACGAGATGTAATTATCTCAGTAGCAAATCGTTTGTGAAAATCAACGAGAAACATGTCTATCCACTCTATATATACCACCAAATATTCAAAATGATTTCAAAATTTCATATTTCATCCATCCAACATTACTGACATACTTGCCTTTTCTAATTTGCTTAAACTAAATAAATCACCAATCGAACTAAAAGCAGCCGCAACTGTAGAAATACTAATATTCATCCATTGTTGTTTTGTTTGCTCCTTCTCGAGCCATACCTGGCTCATAAGGGTCGGTTTCCTGGTTTCCTTGGCGTATTGGTTCCCCACCTAGACGGGACGCCGGTCCGTCGCAGGTGAGCTGCAAGATGCAGGAGGAAAGAGTGAGAGAAAGTTGTGGTGAAAGAGTCAGCAGAAGTTTCGCCATTACCTTCTGCCGGAGCCGCGTGGAACTTAGGTGTTTCGCTCAAAAACACACACATCGTCCGGTCTGAGATTCGAACCGGCGATCCCTCGACCGCGAGTCCGCTGCTCTAACCACTAGGCCATGTGCCTCCACACTCATCCATTGGAATCTGAGGTGTCTTACGAAGGGCATAATTTGTCAATGAACAATATGACCTAACAGTACATCTAACACATCTATCATATATAGGACGCTCATCAAATCCCTTCAAACTCCGATGTAACCAATACATGATTAAATTTCAAAACAAAAATAGCAAAGGCTACTCACTACCTCCAATCGTTTTGGTAGCGAAATTGAAAAACTAACAATGTAAACTTAATATAAATTGGGGGTAGAATATCATGAGTTAAATTATATAATCGAAATATAAACCGTGTAATTTATGCGTCGCCAAACCTATGAAATTTCATACGCTTAATAACTTTTTATAATATTCAGAATAAATCTTTTTGTATATGCATAATGTTTATGAAAGATTTAAATACTTTAAATCTATAATATACTGTGATAAGCTTTTAGTAGCATGTATTCTTGACTTTCTACACTTAAACCTACTCATAGGTCTTCAGGGGAAATTTTCCACTGCCTAGGTTGAAACAATATTTCATGCACACCATCTACCACAAAATTTATTTGCGTAAAGTTTTAATGTAAATATAACTTCAATGTAAATATATCTTACTTAGAATTTCACATGCAGATACGTACATCATATATGAGTCATTCACGCAAAAATAATATCTATATGCGTTTGATAGTCAAGAAAGGCATGAGAAAGGTCATGAGACTAATCATATCGTAGAAATTGACACATGAACTAACCCCAAGTTATATTTCAGTCACATTGTATTCTTATCATAGTAGAAACACAATCATCTAATTAATTACCGTAAATCCTCGAGTATAGTCCGCCCTTGAGTATTATACGCAGGGGATTTTTAGAGGACTGTACCTTTGAAAAACCTAAATCTTGTGTATAATACGCACCCCTTCTCTAACTTGAGTCAAGGAGGTCTATATAACGTCCTTTATTATTATTGTATATATATAACATAATACAAACGTGTAGCTTTTCTTGTGCATTTTGTTTGCAGAAATAAAGAAATAACTTTGTAAGCCTAGTACTTATTCTATCGGTCTCTTTTTGCTAACAACGCAGTATTCGGTGTTCTAACAAGGCATCCATTTAAGTTGTATACAATCATCTAAATAACATATTCTTTTATTCTTTTAGTTGTTTCAACCATTAGAATCTGGCCATGCTGGGGCACCGCGTTAAAGAATTTTAGTCGAAGGAATCGACCCCGTATTTGTTATCTAAATTCATCTTTTATCATAATATATCTTTTAATATAATTTTTAATATATTATAAATCGATTTCCTTTTTCTTTTTCAACCTGAAAAGACCTCTTCATAAATGTTAAGCTCCAAGTCGTACTATTTTTGAAAGGAAAGAAAATTCCATTATTAACTTGCTGAGAAAACACTGGCAGAAACTGAATCTGCAACGAATTTTAAATAGAGAAAAAAAACCAATAATACATTCCTGAAGGGATTTATATAAGTTACGTAACATCATCCCAGAACGATGTGGTTGCGAAGCAATACGTATTAATCCTATAGCCATGCTCAGCTTATTTTGTTAATCGGAGCTTATACACCTTCTCTAAACTAAGATATTATTATGCAAATATGAATGAACAAATATACTGTCTGTAAAACTCTTTATTTCCGTCAATAGTTTAGAATCATCCAAGGAAACGGTGGGGTAGAAGACACGGTATAGTAATTCCGGACTAGACGTTTAA
>NC_043012.1:55325102-55347602 GCF_006345805.1 Octopus sinensis | reverse complement strand
GCTGCGAAGGTGCCATCACGGCGGCGGAAGTGCGGGAAGCGATAGCAGAATGCTCGAGGGACAAATCACCGGGTTTGGATGGTCTACCCTACGAATTTTACTATTGTATGCCAGACTTGTTTGGAGACGTCTTGGCAGCGGTATACTGCAACTGGCAGCAAAACGGGAGCATACCCGGTTTTGTGAGTCGAGGAGCTGTAACTCTGCTGAAGAAAGATCCAAGCAAGGGAAACATTATAGATAACTTTAGGCCAATCACTCTGCTCAATGCAGACCTGAAAATTTTGACAAAGGTGTTAGCCAAGAGGTTGGCGCTTGTCATGGAGAAACTGGTCGACAACGCACAAACGTGCGCCGTGCCGGGCCGGAGCATCCATGACAACCTCCATCTGATGCGCTACATCATAGACAGGGTAGTTAACGAACCTGGCATGGGTGGGGCCCTGATCAACTTGGATCAATCGAAAGCCTTTGATAGGGTAGACCATCGATACTTGGAGGCAGTCCTGAGAGCGGCTGGTTTCGGGCCCGTCTTCCGCGGCTGGATAGCTGCCTTGTACAGAGGCATACGTTCGGTAATTCGCGTAAATGGACATCTATCGAGACCCTTCGACATTGCACGTTCGGTCCGTCAGGGATGCCCCCTCTCGGCGCTTCTATACGTATTGACTCTTGAGCCACTACTGCGGAAGCTGGCGACTCTGAGGGGCATCCCGCGAGAATTAGGATGCGGGACGAGCGTGTCTGCATACGCGGACGACGTCACCGTCATAGTGTCAAGCCACGAGCACATCGAGCGGGTCGGCGAGACACTGAAAGACTACGAAGCGGTGACAGGAGCAAAAATCAACCGGGAAAAGTCAGTGGGCTTGCGGCTCGGCACCTGGAGAAGCAAGCCCATGCCGTCCACCAGTACCTCCGTCGTGGGACGCTGGACAGACGGCCCGGTTGAGTTGCTCGGGGTCTGGTTCGGTCCGGACCTCCAAATGGAGAAGAACTGGAACGAGATACGAGTAGGGTGGTCACTCTCGCCCAGCAATGGGCCGAGAGGAAACTGTCCCTAAAAGGTCGGGCGGAGGTGGTGAACGCGTACATCGCGTCCATCATCTACTACCGCCTGACCGTCGTACCTTGTCCCGACCCTACCATCACCAAACTAGAACGCATCTCTTCCGCTTCTTGTGGAAAGGATGCGTCCCGATGGTCAGGCGATCCATTTGCTGTCAAAACCCTGGGCATGCCGTGGTTGATGATGCGCAGACACGCGCTGAGACTGCGACATCTCCGGCTCTATGTAACGACGGTGAACAGGTGTGGTCGCCGTTTGTGAGGCACGCATTCCCACAACTCGTCTCCATGACCGAACTACAGTCGTGGATCAAAAAGAGCCGAAGAAGGGCGAATGGCACCGCGAGTGTCGCGTTGCTCTCAAGCAACTCTGCCGTCCCGGGTCGACCTTGAGTGACTTCAACACAACCAAAGCATTCTATAGGGGATTAGTGGAGGGGAGGTACGACGACGAGCTCGGGGCAAACCTGGGCGTCGACGAGGAATACCTGACCCGCCTGTTTCAAACGACTTTCGGGCCGACCTATGGACAACTTCCAGAGATCCCTGGCCTGGCGGTGCTACCGAGAAGCGCTACCCGTTCGGGATAAGCTCTATAGCATGGCTCGAGAAACACGGGGCCGACCTGCCCGAGATGCGGGCAGAGCGACGAAACCGCTCTGCACGCAATCGTGCAGTGTCCAGCAATTTCCCACCTGTGGGCTTATGTCGAACGACTGCTGTCACGTGTGGGACGTGTCGTTTTATCAGCCGAGTCTATCGTTAATATCGTCACGCCTCCTTCCTTCAAACGGGAAGGAAAGCTATTTTTATCATACTTGTGCTATGGCGAAAGAATGTATCTGGTGGACGCGTCTGAAAGGATTAGAGACAAACACTTTCCTCTCTGGTCAATCTCTCATCAACTTCTTCAAGTATCACTTGAAGAAAAAAGTGAGAGTAGAGAGGCAAGTTTTGTCTAGTGAATGTTTTAAAAAAAGATGGTGAATGTAGCAAGGATGGCACGTATGAATGACGAAGCCACCTTGAGTATGATTCTATGAACCGTAAAATTAATACAGAGAGTTGCTTATTTGCAAAAAAAAAAAAAAAGAAATATAACATGTGACTTCATTGACCGAGGTTACCGTGGTCTTTTCCGTAGGCTTTTCTTTCCACGGGTAAACCTCACCTGTCCTCCCCTTTACACTTCATATTGACATTTCTGTGATAACGATCCCTATTGATCAATTTTTTTCCTCTCCCCCTTTTTTTTTAACCCCCCCTTTTTTTTGTCCTCTTTCTCTCCTTTTACGATCCCTTTTGATCGACCCCCCCTTTTTTATTTTATTTTTTTTATTTTATTTATTTATTTTTTTTTTTTTATTTATTTTTTTTTTTTTTTAAACCTTCAAAAGAAAAGCTCTACCTTGTAATTTGTTCTATCTGTGTGCAGCCCTGTGTGGCTAATAAAGAAACATATCTATCTATCTATCTATCTATCTATCTATTTGTTTGTTTAGTAATTTATTTATGTATTTAATGTTTAATCACGGAAAGAGCTTACTATCCAAATGAACTGAACAATTTCCAGCAGTTTATGGCAATTCTTGTTGCTATCATTGTTATTTTACAGCAAACACAATCAGAGAATGCATTCAAATTGACAAACATAACATAAAAATACGAGATGGGAACAGTTTTAATCAATTTTGAGGTCACCAAGAGGATCGCGTTATTTTTTTACACTTTCTATATACGCCATTGTTTAGCAGTAAGATTACAATTGTTCAACGATAGAAAAGGATACGATTTCATTCATAAATATCCACTAATTTCTGGTTGCTGAATTTTTTTCTCGCATAATTTTAAATGGCTTCTACTTTTCAAATATTATTTCTTAGTTATTTCGCTTCTGTGTGATTTATGCACAACAATAAATAAATGAATTATACATACATACATACGTACATACATACGTACATACATACATACATACATACATGGATAATAAATAAATGAATAATGGAAGAAAAATGATGAAAATAATGCTCAACAATTGACAAACGTGGTCGATTACGCTGGAGCACACACACACACACACTCACACATACATTTACACACATACACACACATGTATGATGGTCTGCGCGTATGCATAGATAGATAGATAGATAGATGATAATAGATAGATAGATAGATAGATAGATAGATAGATAGATAGATAGATAGAGCAGATATATATATATATTATATATATATATATATATATAGATAGATAGATAGATGATAGATAGATATATAGATAGATAGATAGAGAGAGAGAGATAGATAGATAGATATGTTTCTTTATTAGCCACACAGGGCTGCACACAGATAGAACAAATTACAAGGTAGAGCTTTTCTTTTGGGTTAAAAAAAGGAGAGTGGTGGTTTTCGATCAAAGGGATCGTAAAAGGAAAGAAAAAGGACAAGAAAGGGGGGGGGGGGGAGAGAAAAAAAATGAATAATAGGGATCGTTATCACAGAAATGTCAATATGAAGTGTAAAGGGGAGGACAGGTGAGGTTTACCCGTGGAAAGAAAAGCCTACGGAAAAGACCACGGTAACCTCGGTCAATGAAGTCACATGTTATATTTCTTTTTTTTTTTGCAAATAAGCAACTCTCTGTATTAATTTTTATGGTTCATAGGATCATACTCAAGGTGGCTTCGTCATTCATACGTGCCATCCTTGCTACATTCACCCATCTTTTTTTAAAACATTCACTAGACAAAACTTGCCTCTCTACTCTCACTTTCCTCTTCAAGTGATACTTGAAGAAGTTGATGAGAGATTGACCAGAGAGAAAGTGTTTGTCTCTAATCGTTTCAGGCGCGTCCACCAGATACATTCTTTCGCCATAGCCACAAGTATGATAAAAATAGCTCTTCCTTCCCGTTTGAAGGAAGGAGGCGTGACGATATTAACGATAGACTCGGCTGATAACCGAAACGTCCCACACGTGACAGCAGTCGTTCGACATAAGCCCACAGGTCGGAAATTGCTGGACACTGCACGATTGCGTGCAGAGCGGTTTCGTCGCTCTGACCGCATCTCGGGCAGGTCGGCCCCGTGTTTCTCGAGCCATGCCTATAGAGCTTATCCCGAACGGGTAGCGCTTCTCGGTAGCACCGCCAGGCCAGGGATCTCTGGAAGTTGTCCATAGGTCCCGGGCCGAAAGTCGTTTGAAACAGGCGGGTCAGGTATTCCTCGTCGACGCCCAGGTTTGCCACGAGCTCGTCGTCGTACCTCCCCTCCACTAATCCCCTATAGAATGCTTTGGTTGTGTTGAAGTCACTCAAGGTCGACCCGGGTCGGCAGAGTTGCTTGAGAGCAACGCGACACTCGCGGTGCCAATCGCCCTTCCTCGGCCTCTTTTTGATCCACGACTGTAGTTCGGTCATGGAGACGAGTTGCGGGAATGCGTGCCTCACAAACGGCGACCACACCTGTTCACCGTCGTCTACATAGAGCCGGAGATGTCGCAGTCTCAGCGCGTGTCTGCGCATCATCAACCACGGCATGCCCAGCCCTATAGATAGATAGATAGATAGATAGATAGATAGATAGATATAGATAGATAGATAGATAGATAGATAGATAGATGAGCAGAGAGATAGATAGATAGATAGATAGATAGATAGATAGATAGATAGATAGATAGATAGATAGATAGATAGATAGCAGAGAGATAGATAGATAGATAGATAGATAGATAGATAGATAGATAGATAGATAGATGGATAGATAGACAGATAGATAGATAGATAGATAGATAGATAGATAGATAGATAGATACATACATACATACATACATACATACATACATACATACATACATACATATATGTATGAATGAAGGTGTGTCTTTCTTTTTTATTTATTAGAATCGTTGCTAGAAGGAGGGAGCTGTTTTCCAACAAAGAAACAAAACTTCGATGGTGGAATTCGAAAAACAGCAACAAAAATTTTTGCATGTCGAACTTTAGAAAAGTCTTGCATATCTTTATTGTTCCACTTACAAACTGTACGCGTATCTGTAAAGCTCTTGTTAGCCGATCTCTTCCCTTGTTCATCGTAGCTTTTCTTCCTCATTGTTACTTAGACATTTCTCAACATAACCAAGTACAGCAATAACATTTGGTATAAACGCGAACTTATTATCTAAGCACAGGAACTGTAGTTTCCGAAGCAGTGGTCAGTAAGTATTCACCTTTACATTAATTGTGGAAAAGATATTCATATCTGTAGGGCAGTTAACCTTCCTAACGATACGTGATTTTTCTGTTTAGCTTTGTTTGCATTTAGTGGTAGAAATTTTTTGACTCTGAGTATGCTTTTCTAAGCAGGAGGAAAGAAACTGGAAATGGGTCCTTTCCTATGCCTAGGGAATGGCAAAGTAATCCGCCATTTTTGCGTGGGATTTACACCGGATTACCCTAAGTGGACTGCCCCACTATTGGGGTTTTCCTTTATTTATTTATTTGCTTATTTATTTCTCTAATTTCTTTTATATATCCTCTGCTATATTCTTTAATGTGGTAGCATCTTCCTTTGATTGATGCAAATCTCATCTGTTTTTGATTTTGTATTTTTTTGCTTTTGTTATGTTTCGTGTATTGTAACCTATCCTTCGATATTGACCTCCATGTCTTGGGTCCTTGTGGCCAATAAAAGAAATTATCATTATTATTATTATTATTATTATTATTATTATTATTATTATTATTATTATTATTATTATTATTATTATTATTATTATATTATTATTATTACAGGCAGCGAGCTAGCAGAGTCGTTAGCACGTCGGGCGAAATACTTAGCAGTATTTCGTCTGCCGCTGCGTCCTGAGTTCAAATTCCGCCGAGGTCGACTTTGCCTTTCATCCTTTCGGGGTTGATGAAGTAAGTATCTGTTGTACACTGGGATCGATGTAATCGACTTGAACTCTTCCCCAAAATTGCTGCCCTTGTGGAAAAATTTGAAACCATTATTATTGTTATTATTATTATTATTATTATTATTATTATTATTATTGAGTGAGAGAGCAGTGCATGCCATCAAAGTGACACTGGGGTAAAATATACGAAGCCCAATATACCCATCATGACTACCCGTCTGATAAGGGTACATCAGGCACATGCATCACAACCATATGTGCGCGACATGGTGATCTCATATCACGATAAACAGCACATGACCTTGCAGGTGGGGCCCAGTTAGAATTTTCTTCAGGTTGAGTAGCCCATCCCGCTCAAAAGGTCCCTGAATAAGGGTTGTTTAAGGATGTTGAAAGAACCACCCATGTTTCCAGAGGTGAGTTATTCAAACCCCAAAGAATCCCTCTCAACACATGGCTATGATGCTCCCCCACTACTTCTGCTCGTGATCAGAGATGCACATATCGTCAACCACTAAGGGACATGCTCAACTGGTTAAGGTCAAACAACTGACAAGCAAATCTGTGGTATTGAGCAGAATATTTGCTGTAGCCCAACTTTTATACCAAGATAAAACAATGTACATGATAACACTTCCAATCAGTTAAGATCAGAAGCCATGAGAGCCACTGCCTGGTACTGCATCAGGGCATTTATTATTATTATTATTATTATTATTATTATTATTATTATATTATTATTATTATTATTATTATTATTATTATTATTATCATATCTGATTCTTAGTACACACGAGCACGAACACAAATATTAGGTACATATGTAGATAAAGAGATTGATAGATAAGTAGAGAGTTAAACATAAAAACAAGAAGATGGAAGGAGAGACAGCAAGTGAGATGTGTAGATAGGAAAGAAAAAGTGATAGATAGATAGATAGATAGATAGATAGATAGATAGATAGATAGATAGATAGATAGATAGATAGATAGATAGATAGATAGATAGATAGATAGATAGATAGATAGATAAATAGAATGAAAAATAATAGGCACCAAGTTCAGGAATAGAGAGCTTTTATCTGCGTACATCTATGTGAAGTTATTAGAGTAAAAACACGAAAATTATCACGGTAAAATAACTTTAATGTAAACATGATGCAAGATCTGACAAAGGCATAGTGATTCCGAGAATGGAGCTTCTGTTTTTAATAATTTTTATTACACGCCAGATCATTACAAGAGTGAGCTATATTGCTTTATGGCTTGTTTTATTAGGTAACAGTATAGAGAGATAGAGACAAAAGAAAACGAGAAAGAGTGTAAGGAACAAAGAGAAGAGAAGAGAAAAGAAGAGAGAGAGAGAGAGAGAGAGATGTGGGGATGAGATGGAGAAACAGTGAATCAGTATCTCGTAGATGTTAGACCTAATCTGTTTTTCGACACAGACCGGAAGAAATGCTATGTAATGTTTAGTATCTTCTGCATTGCAGCCATGACTGAAACCAGAACTAAGATCTGTCTGTCCTTGGAGTAATTTGTAATTTTCGCCTGTGTTAGTTTTGGCAGTACTAACAACATCTATAGCTTTTGAATTACGTCCATAATTGTAGTAATCAAGAGAATATATAGGCGAGTTATTAGGGCCAGTCCCCTAATTTCTCAGTCCAGAAATATTTTATTGCTTTAATATCTTTATTAAATGTATGATTTCTCTTTGAGTTTTATTTAAGTTCTCGAGAGGGTTCAAGCTGGTCGCTTACAAAGTGACAAAGCATTTTGAGTTAAAAGAGTTCTCGGTGTTTGTAAATATGTGGTTGAGTGAGTAATTCTTGAACTGACGATGCATACACCCAAGTGAGTGCATCTATTCACTTAAGAATCTCAGATGGAGAATTTTGTGAAAGTCTTACAAACCTTTACTGTGCCATTAATATACAGGATTTGAAAAGCCCGCGGCAGTTTCTTTTGCCCTTTCTCTATGAAACCAAGTATTTCTAGGTTTTTGTGCAAATTTGTTGTGCACGTATGAAGATAGGTCCAAACGAGAATTTATAGTCAGAGTACAAGGGTTGTAAGTTTTACATTAATTCCTCCAAAATATTTTATCCTACACTTTTGAGTGTACCTTCACATCCGCTGGGCAGCTGAGCTCTGCAACAGTGCATGACTTTGGTTCCCAGAACAATATCAATTCTGTTATGTTTGCACTGAATTGACGATTTTATTGGGATGTTCCACAAGAATTTCTTGTTTTTAAAGATGTGAGCACCTGCTGGTTCTGACATGCCTTTGATGTATACGTCAGGGTAGTCTTTCCCGTGGATAACATCGTAAATAGTTTTTGCAACTATATCATGCCTCAGGGGCAGATAGTATCTCGTAGACATTTTGAGGCAATGTATGTATGTATGTATGTATGTATGTGCATGTGCGAGTATATATGTATACACACACACACACAACACACACACACACACATATATATATATATATATATATAATATATATATATATATATGAGTGTATGTATGTCTGGGCATGGATCAGTGGTTAGAACGTCGAGCTTACGATTGTGAAGTTGTGAGTTCGAATCCCGGACCAGGCTGCGTGTTGTTTTCTTGAGCAAGACTTTTTATTTCACGTTGTTCCAGTTTACTCAGCTGTAGAAATGAGTTCTAACAGCACTGGTGCCAAGCTGTATCGGCCCCTTTGCCTTTCCCTTGGATAACACTGGTGGCGTGGAGAGGGGAGGCCTGTATGCATGGACTGCTGGTCTTCCATAAACAACCTTGCCTGGACTTGTGCCTGGGAGGGTAACCTTCTAGGTGCAATCCCATGGTCAGTCATGATCGAAGGGGGTCTCAGCAGCAGCATGTCTGGGCAAGACTTTAAACTGCATCCGGTAGTGGGGCCCTGGTACGGGAATTCCAGGGTTTTGAGGAGTGTGGAACCACCTCTTAACCACCATTGTTCCGAGGCCTACTCTGATCCGGAACAGTAGCTCTCGCCAGGGTCCCAGCTATTGGTTATCTAGCATGTTGACTAAGCTCTGTCTTACTTTCTCGCCTTCGTCAAATTCAGATCAGCCTCTGTTCCAGTATCCGGCAGCTGCCCTGGTCACACACCCTTCAGCATTTAGTGGCAAGTCGTATGCTTCGTGGCTGTAAATGCACCTCACTACATACCGTGGACGCGGCAGCTCACTGCAGCTCGTCCCTTACCCCAGTCATCCTGGATCTCATCCTTGCCATCCTTGCCACTGGACCAGTCGAAGATAAGTAAAGTTGTGCGGTGAAGGATTGTGCCTTCTTTTCATCACTGGAAACAAATCTTTGCGCAGAATTCCATCCAGGTCAGTGCCAAGGATATATATATAGGTGTATGTATGTGTGTGTGTCTTTTTGTCTCCCTCCACTGCTTGACAACCGGTGATAGTTTGTTTACGACCCAGTAATTTAGCGGTTCAGCAAAAGGGAAAATGATAGAACAAGTACCATCCTTAAAAGTAAGTACTGAGGTCGATTCACACTATGCCCCAGCATGGCCTCAGTCTAATGACTGAAACAAATAAAACACTTAGATGTTTTTGCTTTCAAATAAGGATTTAGCTTCAAGATCATATGCATATCAATGAGCTCATCCTATAACTTTGACTCAAAGCCGGCAACATCTGTTTTCGAGTCAAATGGCCTAACAATTCAGTCAAGCACGTGCATTTTCTCCGAGTCCTCGAAACCTACTTTAGAGTCTCCCTTTAATTTTCCTAGGAGTCTTCCTTTAATTTCCCTAGGAGTCTTCCTTTAATTTCCCTAGGAGTCTTTCTTTAATTGTTTGGAGTCTTCCTTTAATTTTCCTAGGAGTCTTTCTTTAATTTCCCTTGGAGTCTTCCTTTAATTTTCCTTGGAGTTTCACCTAAAGATCGCAGTGGCGTGGAACTCGAGTCGCGAGAATAACTTTCAGCTTTAGCTTAAAATTTTTTTTTAAATGGTATCGCAGGCACGGCTGTGCGGTAAGAAGCTTGCTTCACAATCACATGGTTTCAGGTTCAGTCTCACTGCGTGGCACATTGGGCAAGTGTCTTCTACTTGAGCCAACCAAATCCTTGTTAGTGAATTTGGTTGACGGAAACTGAAAGAAGACCGTCGTATATATATATGTATATATATATTTTGATTTTATTCACGTTACTTAGAGCTGTGCGGATAATACCGGACTGACTTGATGCTTCAACCTAATTCAACTGAATTTTAATTATTTCTGTATGTGTGTCTTTGTGTCTGTGTTTGTTCGCCTCAACTACTTGACAACCGGTGTTGGTATGTTTACGTCCCTGTAACTTAGCGATCCGTCAAAAGGAGAACCGATAGAACAAGTACCAGGCTTTAAAGAAAGTATATCTTGGGGGTCGATTAATTCGGCTAGAACCCTTCAAGACGGTGCCCCAGCATGGCCGAAACAAGTAAACGATGAAAGGAAACTTGTACTGGGCACTCTTTTCTCATTCGTTCGACATTCAGCAACGTACTTGCATGTGTGTGTGTGTGTGTGTGCGTGCATATGTGCGTGAGTGTACACACACGCACGCACGTAAGCACACACACGCACATACACACACTCACACATACACACACCCTTCTACTACCAATTCTAATCCCGTTATCATACTTTTTCTCTTTCATATTTCAGTCTTTCTCTCTCTCTCTCTCTCTCTCTCTCTCTCTCTCTCTCTCTCTCTCTCTCTCTCTCTCTCTCTCTGTATATATATATATATATATATATACATATATATATGTATGTGTATAACAGTTTGCGGCAATAATAATCTGTTGCCATTTCCAACCACCCACGTGATCAGGTCGATGAACGACCCCTGGTGTCTTCTTTGACACCCAACCAACCGCTTCTGCGATCGGTTATTTAGAACCAGTTAAAAATCTCTCCGTATTTATTTAAAGACGCAAATGGATTGTCTTCGTTTCTTCTTCTTCTTCTTCTTCTTCTTCTTCTTCTTCTTCTTCTTCTTCTTCTTATTCTTCTTCTTCTTCTTCTTCTTCTTCTATCTTATAAACAAAGACAAAAAAATAATAAAATGAAACCAGCAAACAAAAACACCCAGAGAATAACAAAAAGACTCAGAAACGAAAATGATAAAAATAAATAAGAAAGAAAGAAAGAAGGAGGAAAGAAAGAAAAATAGAAAGAGAGAAAGAAGGAAGGGAGGAAAGAAAGAAAAAGATACAAATGAATAAAGAAATAAAGAAAGAAAGAATGAAAGAAAGAAAGAAAGAACGAAAGATGGAAGGAAGGAATGAAGGAATGAAGGAAGGAAGGAGTGAAGGAAGGAAGGAAGGAAAAAACGAAGGAAGGAAAAACGAAGGAAGGAAGGAAAAAAGGAAGGAAGGAAGGAAGGAAGGAAAGGAAAGGTAAGTAAACGTTAAAAGGAAATCAGAATGGAGACATTATCTCGAAGCAGATCAAACATAAACTATTTGTATTGTTAATTTCTTCTGTGGAATAAATGACTGATTCTTCGTTGCCGTTACTCTCTCTCTCTCTCTCTCTCTCTCTCTCTCTCTCTCTCTCTCTCTCTCTCTCTAACTCTCTCTCCCTCTCTCTCTCTCTCTCCTCTCTCTCTATTTCTCTCTCTCTCTTTGACTGCCACAAAGAAAGAAATAATGACGTGAGAGCGACGAGGTATTTACATTAAATATTTACTTTCTTGTAACTGATTCAGCTAATATCAAACATTAGGATGGCCGCTGACACACACTTAACCCTGTTATCAATGTAACGTTTGCCCTAAACCTTTGCCAGATTACGTTGGTGGATGGCGAAAGAGCGAAGCGGGAGGCGGAACATGTAATCAGTGGATGTTAGTTGTCGTGGTTACAAACCTAGCAATATATTCCATTTTATGATACTCGTAGCCGTGTTGATGATTCTTCTGTAAGTAGTCTTTCTCAATGTCTTAATGTTCCATTCTATATTCTCCAGCTTTTAACCGGTTCTCCATTCCGATTGCATCCACATTGTAATCAGATAAATGTAGTCTTGTACACAACATGTTTTATTCCATAGCATTATCAATTTAATTATCCGTTTCAAATTTTGGCTCAAGGTCACCAATTCCGGGAATGAGGACTAGTCGACTACATCGATTCTGGTGTTCAACTGGTACTTATTTAAGGCAAAGTCGACCTCAGCGGAATTTGAACATAGAACATAAGGACAGACGATATGCCGCGGAGCATTTTTCCCGGCTAGCTGATTATTCTTTTCTACTCTAGGCACAAGGACCGAAATTTTGGAGGAGGGGACCAGTCAATTAGATCGACCCCAGTACGCAACTGGTACTTAATTTATCGACTTCGAAATGATGAAAGACAAAGTCGACCTTGGCGGAATATGAACTCAGAACGTAACGGCAGACGAAATACCTATTTCTTTACTACCCACAAGGGGATAAACACAGAAGGGACAAACAAGGACAGACAAACGGATTAAGTCAATTACATCGACCCCAGTGCGTAACTGATACTTAATTTATCGACCCCGAAAGGATGAAAGACAAAGTCGATCTCGGCGGAATTTGAACTCAGAACGTAACGGCAGACGAAATACCGCTAAGCATTTCGCCCGGCGTGCTAACGTTTCTGCCAGACTGCCGCCTTCATTATCCGGGAGGCGGAACATGTAATCAGTGGATGTTAGTTGTCGTGGTTACAAACCTAGAAATGTATTCCATTTTATAATACTCGTAGCCGTGTTGATGATTCTTCTGTAAGTAGTATTTCTCAATGTCCTAATGTTCCATTCTATATTCTCCAGCTTTTTACTGGTTCTCCATTCCGATTGCACCTAGAAAGTTTCCCTCCAAGGCACAAGTCCAGGCAAGATTGTTTATGGAAGACCAGCAGTCGCCCATGCATACCAATCTTCCCTCTCCACGCCACCGGTATTGTCCAAGGGAAAGGCAAAAAGCCGATACAGTTTGGGACTAGTGAAGTAACGTATTTCTACAGCAGAGTAAGTTAGAGAACGTGAAATAAAGTGCCTTACTGAAGAACACATCACACGCCCCGGTCCAGGAATCGAATTCACAAACTCCCGATTGTAAGCCTGACGCTCTATCCAATGGACCATGCGCCTTCGCCGCTACAGAAAGATTAGACTAATATTTGGCTGAGTTGTGTGTAGAGAGTGAAATATAGGTTCATGAATGCTGACGCCTATCAGTAGGGCATGACTTCTAGGACAGATGGCCGTATCGAATCGTGTACTTGACTAGTACTTTATTTTATCGACCCGGAAAGAATGAAAGACAAAGGCTCGATAGGATTCGAACTCTGAATGTAAAGACATTGACACATGACTGAATATCAGAAGTAACTTAGTCTAGGTGTCACTGCGTGGTTAAGAAGCTCGCTTTGTAACGATGTAGTTTCGAGTCCAGTCCCACTGGGCGGTGTCCGCTACTATAACTCCGGGCCGACTAATGCCTGGTGACCAAATTTGGTAGACAGGAACTGCGCGGAAGCCTATATTGTATGTATGTATGTATGTATGTATGTATGTATGTATGTATGTATGTATGTATGTGTGTGTGTATGTGTATGTATGTATGTATGTATGTATGTATGTATGTAGCACTGCCCCTACCCACTTCTGCCCCACCTGTGGGAGGGGCTTCCTTGCCCGGATTGGCCTCACCAGCCACCTCCGGTCTCATGGCGGCAGTTCCATCAGATGATGTCAGTTGGTCATCTTCGAACCGAAGGACGAACATTATGTATGTATGTATGTGTGTGTGTATGTGTATGTATGTATGTATGTATGTATGTATGTATGTATGTATGTATGTATGTATGTATGTATGTGTGTATGTATGTATGTTTTATTATTATTATTATTATTATTATTCTATGTTTGACTTTTGCTTTACATTTGTACAAGTTGGCTCCAAGTCTCACCCAGAGACCTCAAGAGACAACAGGTTGGAAGTTCATGTTGTTGTTATGCCTAGTGTGCCATATATTTGGTTTTGTATTTAGTGTTGTACTAGTGAATGTCTAAAAAAAAAATTATGTTTGTTTTAAAACTTGAGATTACATAGAAAGTATTTTGCGTATGATATGAGCAGTTCCCATGAGCACTATCTTTTGAATTTCCTGGTATCTGAGTTAGGTAGCAATCAGCCCCTTTTGCTATCACTCCCAGGGCACCTATGACAACAGGTATTGTTTTATTATTATTATTATTATTATTATTATTATTATTATTATTATTATTATTTTCAAGGATGTTGGGTAAAATCCTTAGCGGTATTTCTTCCGTCTTTACGTTCCGAGTTCAGATTCCGCCGATAACTTTCATCCTTTCTGGGTCGACAAAATAAGAACCAGTTGAACACTGGTGTTGATGTAATCGACTTACCCCATACCCAAAAGTTGCTGGCCTTGTGCCAAAATTTGAAACCTAGCTTGCTTATGATTTGGATTCAGTATATCTATATAAGAAATCAATACCGAATCACAGAAAGTTATTGCATGAATAGATTCTAAGGCAGTGACGTTGTCTTCTCAGGCAGTAATTTACTATTGTCTGTCAAGTTCGGCAGAAAGAAATTCTTCCTAGCTTCTTCCCTCGTTATTTATAGTCAATGCATTTCCTTCCTTTCTCTCCTTCTCTCTTTCCCTCGCTCTCTTCCCCTCTCTTTCTGTCTCTTTCCCTTTCACCTGCTCCTCAGATATTAAGAGGGAAGAAGGGAGACAACCTGAGTGGTTCGTTATTTTTATTGTGTTGTATTTCAGTGATAGAAAAACCTGGATATTTCTGTTCATTATATGTTGGTATCAGCCTTTCTCAGTATTACTCACTGATCTGTAGCTTAAAACTGCAAAAAACTGAGGGAAGGAAGAGAGAAAGAATAGGGAAACGAGGCGAGAGGGAAGAAAGAAAAAAAAGAAAGAAAGAAAGAAAGAAAGAAAGAAAGAAAGAAAAAAGAAGAATGAGAAAAAGAGGTGGAGGGGACAGAAATAAAGAGAACAGAACTAGTCAGTGCACACATAGATAGAAAGAGAAGTAAAGAGAGGGAGAAGAGACAGACAGACAGACAAACAGATAGACATATAGACAAACAGACAGACTGAGTAAAAACCAATCGATCTCAGAAGACTTATTTGTATCGAGCGACTCACCTGGCATATGTGAAACTATTATTATTGGTTTCAAATTCTGGCACAAGACCGGCAATTTCGTGGGAGGAGGTAAGTCGATTAAATAGAGCCCAAAGAGCACTTCACGCATGACATGTCGTCGAGGGAACATTCAGTTTTCATCTTCTCTCTCTCCTTCTTCCTTACATCTTCTAGCGGTCACACAGATGATTACAATTTTATCGACCACGAAAGGAAAAAGTCAAAGTCAACGTCGGTGGTATTTGAACTCAGAACGTAATTATTTCTAGGGCGGTGAGCTGGCAGAACCATTAGCATGCCGGATCAAACTGCTTAGCAGCATTTCGTCTGTCTTTACGTTCCGATTTCAAATTATGCTGAGGTCGACTTTGCCTTTCATCCTTTCGGAGTCGATAAAATAAGTACCAGTTGTGCAGTGAGGTTGAGGTAATCGACGGAGCACCTCCCCACAAATTGAAGGCGTTGTGCTTATAGTAGAAAGGATTGTTATTTCTAGTATTAGTGGATTGGAAGGATCGTTAGAGCATTAAAGAAAAAACTGCATAGCAGAATTTGTTCCAGCTCTTTATGTTCAGAGCTCAAATCCACCCGCCAAGGTCAACGTTGTCTTTCATTTTTTAGTGATCGGTGAAAAAAAAAAGTACCATCCAAGAATTGGGGTCGATGTAAAGCGATTCTCTTCCTGGATTCTTGACCAGGATTCGAAACCTAGTTTAGAATTTTCTATGAGTCTCATTCTGTTGTTTTCGGCATAAGCACTAAGAAATTTATGAAAGTCAACTGTTAACCTGTAACCATCTCGTGTCAAACTTAGTTCAAAGCAGATAACAAGCAAAAATTCCTTTGTTTAGCCAGACTTAAATCAAGTAGGAAAATACAAATACAGTACTCAAATTAAATTCTGCCTCTTTAGCCTGCGCCTGGCCAATGGAGCACTTCACGCATGAACATTCAACTCTCATCTTCTCTACTCGTCGACCCAGTGAGGTAGCTTACTCTTTCTCTATCTCCTTCTTCCATTCATCTTCTAGCAGCCACACAAATGAATACGACTACCGATAAAATGTAATTTCAACTAATCTTTGAACAGTTCAAACTAGTTTAACGGTAACATAAAGGCCATTTCAATTATCATTTCCCTCCTGTCATTTATTCTATGAACTTCGCAACAAATCCCTTACAAGCTTGGTGATACCCGAGAATCGAACCCGAGAAACCGTCTATCACTCGACAGAAGCACAACATATCAATAAACAACTACTTATAACCTATTTCTTTATTGCCCACAAGGGGCTGATCAACTACTTATAACCTATTTCTTTATTGCCCACAAGGGGCTGATCAACTACTTATAACCGTTCCACATGGTGTCTCCCGACTTGAGAGCTGTAGCTCTGGGGACTTGTGTCTATAGTAATATGCACAAGCCCCTACAATTTCAGGCCTCGTTCATGTAGTAGAAAGGATTGTTGAATACACGATAGGGGCAAGATAGATTGGCAGAATCGATAGAAAGTCGGAACAACAATACATTATTGTATTTAGTTAGTTAGTTAGTTAGTTAATTTGGCTCAAAAGCAAATAGCAAGGCCATGTAGGGGGACATGGAGTTAAGTACAGGGTGGTGTTCATGTAAAGAGTTCAGGCCACTTGAGGTCCAGGGAGGCTTTGAACAAAGCGGTCGTCGGCATCTTCACCATCTCGTCTGGCAACTTGTTCCACGGATCCGCAACCCGGACGGAGAAAGCTCCTCTCCTTCGATTGAGATGAAATCGTCGCAGGTAGAGCTTTTCGGAATGACCCCGCAGCCGACGCTCCGGAGCAGGAGTGAAGAACAGCTCTTTCGAGAGGTTACACTTCCCGCTTATGATGTTGTGGGCGAGAATGAGATCACCACGGCGGCGGCGTTTTTCAAGAGAACAAAGGTCGAGCGTCCTCAGCCTTTCTTCGTAGGACAAATTTTTGAGACCATGAACCATGCGGGTAGCCAGCCTCTGGACTCTTTCGAGGTGCTGTATGTCTTTGAGGAGATAAGGAGAAGAGGCTTGAATCCCATACTCCAATATGGATCTCACCAGCGTGAAATAGAGTGGCAGGAATATGGCTGCTGTGAGCATTCCGAATGACCGTCGAATCAAAAACAGAATTCCGCGCGCTTTGTTGGCAGCATGGACGCACTGGGCCGAAGGCGAAAAGGAGGAATCCACCAAGATACCCAGGTCCTTTACCTGATCGGTCCTCTCCAGCAGCAGACGACCCGGCTCGAAATCAAGTTGAGTTGCAGGAGTAGAGCCGACAGGCAGATGACAGCACTTCGACACGTTCAGACACAGGTCCCAATCGTTAGACCACTTCCAAATTTGGTGGAGGCATCGACGAAGATCCTCTATACTACCGCGAGGAGCGACCAGTTTGATATCGTCGGCAAATAGAAGGGTGTGTTGCGTGAGGTCGTCGGGCAAGTCATTTATGAAGACTAAGAACAACAAGGGCCCAAGCACTGAACCTTGAGGCACGCCACTGCTCGCACTGGAGACGTCGGACTGCGAACCATTAACTTGAACTTGGAAGGAGCGATCTGAGAGGAAGGCACCAACCCATCGTACAATATCCGGATGGAAACTATATGCTTGAAGCTTGACAAGTAGTAGGCGGTGGTTTACCGAGTCAAAAGCTTTGGCAAAGTCCAATAAAACGATGTCAACAGCATCACTATCATCGAGGATGCGCGTCACCAATTCTTCCATTACTAGTAAGTTGGTCAAGCATGATCTCTTCGGCACGAAGCCGTGTTGGGAATCAGTGATCGAGGCTGTGTTTAGGAGGTGGAGCATCATACTTTTCTTAAGGATGGTTTCGAACATCTTGCTGATTATTGATGTAAGGGAAACCGGTCAGTAGTTAAGCGGGTCTTCGCGGCTCCCTTTCTTGAAAATTGGGCAGATTATCGCTGTTCTCCAGTCTGCAGGTATAACACCCGTCGCCAATGACATATTGAATAGTCGTGTTAAGGGCTCGCAGATGACCGGAGCCAACGCTTTGATAATCCGTGGGTGTATGCCGTCAGGGCCGTGACCCTTGTTGACATCGAGGCCTTGAATAACACGTTTGACTTGGTCCCGCGTGATGATCAATCGAAGCATTGGAGGTACCGATCTATCAAATGGAGGGGGTTCACGACCATCATCTTGTTTGAAAATAGTTGAAAAAGCCTCGGCAAATAATTGACTCTGTTGATAAGGGTCCTCAATCGATACGCCTGTTGAGTCTACCAACGTTGCAATCTGGTTGTTCAAGCGGGAATTCCGCTGGACATGGGCAAAGAAGGTTTTTGGACTGCTACTGGCATTTGCCGCGATTTTGTATTCATAACTGAAGCGTTCTTTCTTTTCAATTTTCACGGCTCGATCTCGTTGAGTTTTGTACACCTCAAAAGCTGCAGTCGAATCCAGATTTTTGAATTCAGCCCAAGCAATATCTCTGAGTCGACGTTCTCGTTTAACCTTCTTCGTCACCCAGGGCTTGTGTTTCTTCCTCTTGGGAAGTCCAACGGGAACTGCCTGGTCAGTCAAACAGATTACATATGCTTTGAGGGATGACCATAGTTCGTCAACTGAGGACAACGTCATCAGGGAACGCCAGTCCAGAAGCGCGCAAGCCTCGGTTAGGATTTCAAGATTAATTGCAGAGAAGACTCTACGTGGCAGCGAAGTAATCGTGGGCGTGGAAAAAGTTGTGTGCATGACGAACTTCAGGACCGCATGATCACTCTTGGCAAGAGGGGCGCACACAGATACGTCTGACACTGATCTTGGATAGCGGGAGAATACCAGATCTAGCATAGATGGCTGCTGCCCAGACCGATGCCTTGTCGGATATTCAACATGTTGCGATAGAAAACAATCTTCAGCCACGTCAAGAAGGCCTGGCCGAACCGGGAAGATGTTGTACAAATTGATGCGGGCCAATCGATCGTGGGAGCGTTGAAGTCGCCTAGTACCAAGCAGTCATGCGAAGCTGAAACGAATCTTATCGCTTCGAGTAGATGAGCATCGTCCTGGGGGTCGGCTAGAGGCGGCCTGTAGACAGCCAACACGGGCAGGCAAAACTCAGATAGGCTCAGCTTGCAATAGACGGCATCGAATTTGGTTGTAGGTTGAGCATTTGTGGGTAGAATACCGCAGGACGGTTTGTGCTCAGACTTAACATACACAGCAACACCTCCACCTCGCCTTTTTCCTCTGTCACATCTGAAAAGGACGTAGCCCTGCAGGTGGATCTCCGAGTCCTTTACTGCTGGAGTCAGCCAAGTCTCGGTGATAGCTATCACATCAGGGGAGTCGCGTAGGGCCAGTGTAAATAGTTCACTGAACTTTGGGAATAAGGAGCACGAGTTGGTGTAGACGATGCTGAGCTGTGAAGTCTGAGGGGCGGGAGTTGGGGAACAAGCAGAATAAAGGGCATCAGAGATAGCATCGTTGACGGGGGTATCAACTTCACTTCGATTTGCCCTCACATCACTTTCCCTGTCAGCACTACAGCATGGGACCAGAGGTAGGACTTGATTATCTGTCCATCTTGGATTCGTAAACCCTTCTCTCCCATTTGTTTCCTCATCTTTAGCTCGGATATCAGGTTCCTCCGGCGAATTCTCTCTCTTAGTGAGTATTCCTCGCGAAAACCCATATTGGGGTCCTCCCAGGCATGCGTCTGAGCTCTGTTCAGAAAGACTGAAGCCTCCCGATCAGAAGAACAGATTACCCTTATTGGGCGTGGTCTAGAATCTGCGGTTGGGTTCGCTTGGAATCTTCCTAGCCGAGCGACCTTAAGAACACTGACATTTTCGTTCACAGAGAACAATTTTCCAACCAAAACGGAAACAAAATTAATGTCATCTTTTAGGCGGTTTATGCCTGTATCACAGGTGGATTCAGCCTTGCCATATATTATTGCCAATATTATAGTATTTGTTCCAGTATTTGTTTCTGTTCTTTATGTTCTGAGTTCAATTTCCGCTGCGGTCAATTGTGGCCATTCGATGAAATATAGTATCAGTCCCGCCCCCCCCCCAAAAAAAAACTGTCGGCTTTGTACCTAAATGAAAAACTATTCTTAAATTCTCCACAAGGCGATAGGTTGACAGAATCGATAGAGGGTTGGCAAAATGTCATACGGACCTCGCCGCGGTCAACTTTACCTATCCTCTGTCCAGGGTCGATAAAATAAACTACCAGTTATTAAATGAGGTCGATATAATCGATGAATACCCATGCCACAAAAACTCGTGATCTTGTGCTTAAATTAGAAGCAATTATTGCTTGAAAAAGGCTTTTGTAAAATAAAAACAATCTTTGAAATCATTTTTGTTTAAAATCTTTAATAAAGTGAGTGGGATATCATTCTTTGCATTTTAATTTTTGCCATTTTTTGTCTCAAAATTTTCTCAAGATTCTTTATATATAAAGACAATCAATACCACTTTCTCTATTATTCAAGAACATTGTACTGTCTTGCGATTAACACGGCTTACCTTGTGAGAGTCACCATTTCTCGACCTTGAATCTGAAGTATATTTTATATCTGCTATACTTTTGTGCAACTCGGACTTGTCACAGTCAACTACTAGTGTAAAAAAGTGGAAAAAGTAGAAAATGTATTAAAATTCTGTATTTTTTTATAGATTATTATAATCTAAAATTATTTTGTACTACTGTGCTAATTCCATCAGTAAGAGTGCCATATATGTGTATTTAGCTAAGATGTACTGAAAAGGGTAATAAGATATAGTTAAAATATAGAAAGCTACCCTAAGAAGATCGTCTCAATGCAACATATCAGCGACTGGGAAAGGCTGAAAGTATTAAAATTCTTCTCCCTGGAGCGAAGGCGGGAGAGATATGCAGTGGTATAAATCTGGAAAATCCTGGAGGGCGTTGTCCTAAATTTCAGCATTGAAAGTTACCTCAACAGCAGAACGGGGCGCCACTGCATGGTGCCAAAGATCCCAACATCACCATCAAAATACAGAACCAAATACTGCAACAGCTTGGGCTTCAGGGGACCACAGCTCTTCAATATCCTTCCTAAATGCTTGAGAGACCTGTATGGTGTGGATGTGGGTTTCTTTAAAACTAAACTCGATCTCTTCATGTCAGGGGTTCCAGATGAACCTACCTCTCGGCAGGAAACACAGATGCGGACAGCGGCGTCGAACCCCCTTGTTGACCAAGTGTCACGTATCAAAGCTGGTTTACATACTAGTGTAGCACAGTCAACGGTGGTGCTCCAGCATGGTCGCAGCTTTCGGGCTGAAACATTTTAAAGGATTTTAAAGATTTACTTTAAATTTAGATATTTACACATGTAATAGATTTTGCATTGAACAAAAGAAATTCAGTTCAAAATTTGCTTTGATAGACGTATATAGTAACCAAAGTAGCTAACACAAAATTTGTTGAAAATAACTTGGATAAGTTTGCGTTATCTCCCTTCGCATTACACGAAAGATATAAACACACAATCACATTTGTTATGAGAATAGTTGCATGGTTTTGACTTTACTTGAACCTATATCTTCTATAGCAGCGTAATCGATGTACCAACAATGGACTGTGTGTGGTCATTAAAATAGTAGCCAAAATCTTACTTCAAAAGTTTCCTGCTGTCCAAAAATAAGTACACAATGGATAATGTGAAGAGAATTCTTTCTAACAGAAAATAATAACTTGGCGGAAGATTTAGATTAGCTGAAACACGGTTCGTTAAATAAACCAAACGTTCCTCTCTATTCGGAGCATGAAGTGATGACACGTCAGTGTTGGTATTCTATTATTCATTTATTCTTTTACTTGTTTCAGTCATTTTACTGCAGCCATGCTGGACCACCACCTTCAAGAATTTTAGTCGAACAATTCGCCCCCAGAATTTATTTTTAGGCCAAGTACGTATTCCATCAGTCCCTTTTACCGAACCGCTAATTTACTGGGACGTAAACACACCAACACCAGTTGTCAAGCGGTGATGGGGGGGGGGGAACACAGACACAAAAATACACACACACACACACACACACACACACACACCACACACACACACACACACACACATATATATATATATATATATATATATTATATATATATATATATACGACTGCTTCTTTCCACTCACAAGGCTTTGGTTGGCCCGAGGCTGTAGTAGAAGACACTTGCCCAAGGTGTCATACAGTGGGACTGAACCTGGAACTATGTGGTTGGGAAGCGAGCTTCTTACTACACAGCCACGCCTGCACCCATTTAATGTAACTGAGTAA